>NW_005871251.1:1487206-1611970 GCF_000147115.1 Myotis lucifugus
GGTTTTTTTTTAGTATCAGGGATATTAATGGGTATGATAAATAATTTCTAGGATGATGAAAAAGATACAGGAAAAATAGAGGCACTAAATGCCTATGATGTATCATGGATTATAAATGAGTCAAATGAACCAACTCATATGGAAATTATAAAATAGAATGAGTTTCATTATCATTTTTAAAAAAGATTTTTCCTTTGTTCTTTGGGAAACCTCTAATGAAGAATAAAGGTCTTGAAATAGCAATTCTCCATAATGAGTATTAAAAAGAATACTCAAAAATTAAACCGGGTCAGTGGACCTTGATGGCTCACTGAGCATTGTGGAGGAGCATCAGAGCGAATCTTGAAAGACATGTCGTTAGTAAGGTGAAGGGTGGGGAGGAGACAGGAGTGGCAGGACCTGCGCATTCCAGGTCCCAGTCGCCGGGAATTGCCCGAATGGGAGCCATGTTTAACTAGCTAATGATGTCCTGATCTTTAACACAAAACTGAAGGAGGTCCCAGACAGCATCTGCTCTGAGCTTAGAGCAGGGGAGGTCTTCCTCCCTGATGGAGGCTCTCTTCACAGCATCTGAGCAGCACTAAGCACTGAGGTGCCTGCTTCATTACTTCGTGATTTGTCACAGAATGTCTTGCTTTTCCGACACAGGCTACTTACCAAAAGCTGCTCCCTCTGTACTTCCCAAGGTCGTTAAAGGAGGAGGGTCGGTCATTGCCGTACCTGCCTGCAGATATTGGAAATGCAGAAGGGGAGCCTGTGGTACCTGAACGGCAGATTCGAATAAGTGAGAAACCTGGTGCCCCGGAAGGTGAGTTCTACCTTTCTCATCTCCCTCTTAAGGAAGGGAAGGGATTGATCACAGAAGTGGGGAGTATGTGTCGGTTAGTGTGACTGAGATCAAGACCAACTTAGAGGTTTTTAGAGTCTTATTCTTGTTAAGATTTACTCTTTAAATAAAAATTTTAAATACATGTCTATGTCAGGTCTGTGTTAGGCAATAGAAATTCAGAGGTGAATATAACAACATTCTTGCCCTCATGAAGTTGATACAGGACACTGTTGAGACAGTAGTCCTGTACATTATCATCTAAAATGTTCAACAGCTTCAACAAGGTCTTCTAAAACCATACCTAACATCTTCCTTCCTTGGTGCCCTGACCAAAGGTCTGAGGTTTATGTGCCGGCCGATTAGGTGCTCCCTCCTTAAACGGCTCTGGATAAATGACCCCAAACATTTGTTGCTTTCCTTCATTATTTCAATTCTTCAGATGCCTAAATCGGATTTCATTTTCATTCTCAAAATATAACCTTAATTCTGTTCTTTTGAGCTAGCTCATAGTCATCCCTGTTGGGCATTCACAATCTGTTTGTAGCATTTACAGTCAAGTTTTGTCCTCAGCTCTCTATTGCTGGTGTTTTTGTTACAGACGACCAAGAAGAGGAGGAAGAAGGCTTGGGAGCTGACCTCTCTTTCATTGGCTCTCATGCTTTTGCCCGAATGGAAGGAGATATTGATAAGCAGAGAAGACTGATCCTTCAGGGACAGTTGTCAGAGGCAGCCCTACAGAAGCAGCATCAGAGAAAGTAAGGGAAACCCTCTGGCCTGAAAGACACGTAAGGACCTGGGAAGGAAGAAAGGGCCTTCCATCTGCTAACTGATCCATGTGTATGCTTCCCACTTTATTCCTCATGGCAGTCCCGTGAGGATAATATTGTCCCCGTCTTGTGGTACAGAAATTCAAAGTTAATTTATCGGGGGCCACAGTTAGCATGTGTTGAAGCCAGTGTTGAGATGCATGTCTGATTTCAGAGTTCCTGCTCTTTCTGCGATAATTGTGGTACTTCTGGGTGAGGTTCTGTTGTAAAAGTGGAAACTAGGGAACGGGAATGGCAGGCTTACAAAGGTTTTACCTGGCTTGACTGTTTATAATTAAAACATAATCTACAGTTTTATTTTATTTATTTTATTTTTTTTAATATATTTTATTGACTTTTTACAGAGAGGAAGGGAGAGAGATAGAGAGTTAGAAACATCGATGAGAGAGAAACATCGATCAGCTGCCTCCTGCACATCTCCCACTGTGGATGTGCCCGCAACCAAGGCACATGCCCTTGACCGGAACCGAACCCGGGACCCTCCAGTCCGCAGGCCGACGCTCTATCCACTGAGCCAAACCGGCTTCGGCCATAATCTACAGTTTTATTGCATTTAGAAGAGCTTTATTTCTCCTCGATTTATCCTCAGGACCTTATAAAGGAATTTCATTTCTTTCAGGTATTTTTTTTTTTTAAAAGCAATTCTGAATAAATCCTCTTTGAAACAAAGAAAAGTAGCTTTTGTACTTCTGGGTAAGCTTTTCCAAGGATTGATAGTTCTTGGAAAGCTAGCTGCTTTTCAAAAAAAAGTTAAAGGAAAGAAAAAAGTCATAAGCTATACATGGTTAATATCATCCATTACCTTATAGGGCTGGCTGAGGGGATGACAGCTCATATGGTTGTAAACATTAAATAAGATAATGTCATGAGCTTAGCACCGCACCTGATACTTAGCAGGCTCTTAAAACTGGTCACTGCTATTCTCTTCAGTACTGAGCAAATCGTGGTCTAGTTTACCTTTGCGCTTTGCTACTTGGCATCCCTTTGGACTGGAATACTCTCATCCTTCAATTCCTGCCCATTCTTCAGGTGTCAGCCCAGAAGGGACGGTTTCTGGAAACATACCTCGCTGGAGATAAGTTGGAATAGAGTCTGGAGCAGATGCTGCCTCCTATATGCTTTTTTAGACTCTAAAGCTTAGCATAGCATTTATCCACTATAGTTAATGATGTGTGGTGGTTGTCATTCTCCATCTGTAAAGTGGGAGTTGGACTAGGTCAGTGGTCGGCAAACTCATTAGTCAACAGAGCCAAATATCAACAGTACAACAATTGAAATTTCTTTTGAGAGCCAAATTTTTTTAACTTTAAATAGGTAGTTACATTGTTATTAACTTAATTAGGGTACTCCTAAGCTGGCCTTTGCTAAAAACGTCCTCAATCTGATTGAGGTACGTTCGCTGAGGTCGACCCCTTCCAACTCTCCCATCCACACTCGTCTTGTATACTTGTTTCGTCTATCTCCTTTCCGAAAACTGACTTCTGGCATGAGCCACGAAGTTTCAATCGCACTGTACGTGCGCGCCCACATGTGGTATTTTGTGGAAGAGCCACACTCAAGGGGCCAAAGAGCCACATGTGGCCCGCGAGCCGCGGTTTGCCGACCACTGGACTAGGTGATCTCTGGAGTCCCTTAGAGTTAGAATTTCGCGTCTCCTGAGTTCCTGGTCTTCACTTTATTATGATTTCATTTATATAAACAAAAGCACAGTAGCCACTAGGGGTCACCAATAAACAGCCTTTCCAATCAGATGATAGTTTCAGTGATTTCTAGGCCATGTGTAAGAATCATCTGGCAAACAGTTTTCTTTGAATATCCTCTTAGCCAATGCCAAACTGTGGTCCCCGTGATCTGGTATAGGGGGTATAGTACAACTACTGTGACTAACCAATCATTAAAGAAGCCAGGACTTCACAGATAAACTTACCTAGTTCCTTTGTGGTCCCACATAACATAACATGTGCAACACACCCGTTTTTCTTCTGCAAAGTAAACTCCTGTAGGGCACTGACAGTGTCTTTTCACTATAGTATTCTCAACCCCTATCATAGAGCAAATCTTTGTTGAATGAATGAACATCTATTTTGTAGAACTGCTATTGCTTTAGGCTTTCTCTTTGCTTTTATTTTTATTTTTTTGCAAAGGAGAGTAATAGTATTTAAAAACAGTGTTAGTTTGAGACTTGGTATCTGAGCCAATAATACGAGTATTCTTCATTTGATCATAAAGGGTTTCTTAAATATGTATGGACACCTTTTCTGAGTAACTCGTTTGTGCTTATTTTATCAATAATACACAGTAGAGATTCTGCATAGTATAATGGCAACTCTAACTTCTTCCTCATTATAATAAAACAGGGCAAGATAAAAACAGGTCCCAACTGTTGAATTTAATTTACAAGGGTTTATTATAATGATTATATCTTTTATTTCTCTAGTTATAATCGCTGGTTATGTCAAGCAAGATCTGAGGACCTATCGGATATTGCTTCTCTGAAAGCCTTATACCAAACAGGTGAGCTTGTGGATATGGCAACTTATTCTATTACTAATTAAGGACCCTACCTGGCATGCTGTTTGAGACTTCATTTTTCTCTACTGGTGTCCGTTTTCTATGAATAAAGTGTTTTTGTACTAATGAAGATGGAACCTATGAAAATTTCAACTGGTAGTTGTACATCAGCCAATTTCATTTCTTCTTAATGTCCTTTTCTTATTACATTTTTTTCTGCTTTTAAAAGTACCATATACTTGGCTATACAAAATTCAAACCTTATATAAATATAGTATAATGGAGACAGAGAAAGTTCTGAGACTCAAATTCTTTCTCCATTGTATTTTTTTCAGACGATACTTGAGTTCCATTTAGTTTTCCCAGATTACCAATGTTTTTAAAAGTTGTAAGTTTAAACAAAAAGCTATATATGAAAAGATCTTTGCCTGCAACCTTAGCTTTGACTGCCCTTGATTTAAAACCCATAAGAGGCCTTATCTTAAAAGTAATAAGGGCACTCATCAAAACCTCCTAAAGGTAAACTAAAAAGTGTTTTCTAAGAAATCTGAAGATGGAATTTGAAAAACTTATGTTCCTGGCTTTCAGTCTTTCACATATGTGTGGACTATTTTTATAAGGTTGGTGCCCAGGACAAATCCTTCTGGAATAAAGTTTCTGGGTACTGTTTACATTTCCTGTTTATAGGTGTGGATAACTGCGGTCGCACAGTGATGGTGGTGGTTGGAAGAAACATTCCAGTAACACTAATAGATATGGACAAGGTAAGCCATGGAAAGGCTGTTTTACAAATAATGTTGATTTAAAAAGAAGGATGTGAATTTGGAATCAGGGTTTAGAATGTGAGATGATTGTATATTTCTGGTGGAGTGGCAGCCCTGGGGTTCTGCAAATCTGCATGTGTCATTTCAGTAAGTTAGGGGTTTGGTTTTGCTCTGTGGGAGAAACAGAAATACTGGGATGTCATAGTGTGATCTCCAAAAACCCATCTGCTTTGTTTGGATATCATGTAACGGGCAAATTTTTTATTGGAATCTTTCTGTAATATCATTGTACTAATAAAGTCTGTCATTCTTTTCTTTCTTTTTAAATTTATATTTTTATTGATTTTAGAGAGAGAGAATAGAGGTGAGGAAGGGGAATGGAGAGAGAGAGATCAAGATAGAGAGAGAGAGAGAGAGAGAGAGAGAGAGAACTCTCAATTTGTGTAACACTCATTCTTATAGTGTAATTGATGCCAATAAAAACATAGATCCTGCATTGATGTCAGTGTGCACTTCCCTGATGGTCTAGATATTCATGTGTCATTTCATATAAAATACTGAGATGTGTTATAAGGTTAAACCAGGTAACAACTGGTAGCAGTTGGATCCTAATCCATGTTAATCCGGTCATGGGAATGCCAAGGACTCCCTGAGGAGGAACTGGGAAACAGCCTGTTTGATAACAATCTTTCAGTTGTTACCTCTTAGCCTCCTCCTTGCCATAGTTTATAGCTACACCACTGGGTCATACTGGCCCTGCCCATATTGTATGTCTGCTTTGTGTTTGTTTCTCTTAAATTTTATCTTTCTTGTAATGGAATATTTCTCTAACCGATCTGGGTTACATTACATTTGAGTCTTTCAGAGCTCTAGAAAAGCTGCCCAGCCCACGGCCATCTACTGGCTCAACCTGTTCTCATTTTTATCATTCAGGTCAACAGTAAAGGTGCTAAGAAAATTAGCCCTCAAAGTGAACCATGTGAGGCGTCACTTACAATATCCTCTCTCAGTAATTCTCAATTATAAGAGAGGCATGAGCCTCTATGTCGGTAGAGACTGCAAAGACTTTTCATTGAATTTAAGCAGACACTTCAAGAATGATTGAAAGTCTAGAAATTCTACTGCTAATGATTTTGATGTCATTATTCTACAGAGGAAAAACCTGGTAGTTGACCAAAGAACTCTTTGAGTAACAGGAAGAGTTACTAGAATAGAAACTCGTTCTTCTCATTCATCCCTTAGGACGAGAGAAAGGGATCGTACTGTAGCGTTCATGAGAATGATTGAGCGGTGGCATGATTCACTCTCCTGTAGATCCTTCTAACGAGAACTGATGCTCACCAGAGTGAAATGTCCATCTGCGGTGCCTGGGCATAGAGCAGCTTAATCTGGATTTTTCCTCTCTCTGTGAAATAGATGACTGTGCAAAAACGATCTTTACCTTTGCTCCTCATTATCTTCTAGGCCCTTTTATACTTTATCCATGTAATGGACCACATCGCTGTGAAGGAATACGTATTAGTGTATTTTCACACACTGACAAGCGAATACAATCACCTGGACTCTGACTTCCTGAAGAAACTCTACGATGTCGTGGATGTCAAGTTAGTTATTTTTTGCAAATTATGAAGCGGGAAAGAGCTTCTTTCTTTCCTAATTGAAGCAAATATTACTGTGTATTCTGTGAAAGTGTATTTCACATACAAAGGTTTTTATCATTCATAGTTCAGATATTTTAATAGTTGTAGGCGCTCCTTAACTCCAACTTAACACATTTCAGTAAATTCATATGTAAACTTGAGCCTGCTTTTCAAACACCTTAGAAAAGGTTTGGGGTCATGACCAACCTTTGTATATAAAATAATTAAAAATGCTACCTTCTATTTATAAGGTGTTACACTTAATCAAAATATATTTATAAACTTTGTTTTATTTGATCTAGTGACCCATGAGTTTATTAATTCATAATCTAATCCCAGAGATTCTAGCATCATATAAAAAAAAAGCTTATCATAATTTTGTTAAGTATGAATTTACTTTGTCTTTCCTCTAGCTAGATAAATATAGATATATTTCAAATCTACATTTGAAAGATGGGAAAATATGGACATTCTGAAAGATGAAGGACATTGCTCAAGGTCTCCTAACATTAAATGCAGAATTTGGACTTGAACCTGGGCTACTGACTCGGAGCCAGAAAATTAGTTTCATTACACTATATTTCCCTTAAAATGATAATAGACATTTTAACCAGAATATATAGACACCCCACTACAGCAAAGATAAAATGTTCTGCTTTAAATTTTTTTCTCACTAATAGATTTCCTAAATAAAAATGCAATCCACCTTCCTGGTAGTTGTTTTATTACGGTAGCGTCACAAAGTCTTTGTGGATTGCATTGAAAAATCTATATTGCAATTAGTGTACAAAGAAGACAGATTACCCTAAGTTCCAACTGTCTTACTCCGCCCCTTAAATCTCATCTTAATCCGCAATATTAAAGTTGTCATTACCTCACACACACTTCATTAGCTTGCTCTGAATGTGGGTTTTATAAGGAAGCGTCACTCCACGATAATTCTGCCTCTACCTCTAACCAACTCTTTAACTTTGAACAGGCCTCAACTGTGAAATGAAGAGTTTGTACTATTTCTCTGAAGTCTTCTCCAGTTAACCTTATGCGACCCAATGGTGATTAACAAGCTGTTGAAATGATTTCAGGCACGCCTGGGGAGGCTAGATAGAGTAGTGGATAAGAGCATGATTCTGGAGCCATACTGCCTGGGTTCAACTTCTGGCTCTACCAGTTGATGGCTCGTAACTTTTGGAAAATTAAAATAGAAACAGTGTCACTTCATAGACTTGCTATGAGGATTAAGTATAAAGCCTTTGTACAATTTCTGGGACACAGTCAACTTCCTGTAACTATTGTTGTAATATGATCATTGAAACTTTAGCTTCTATTTTTACTATAATTTTAAGTGGTTTTACTGTTGTTTATAATAACCCGATCCCAGAGATTTTAGGTTCATATGAAAAATGGCATTAAATAAATGCTTGTTAAATATGAATTTCCTTTGTCCTACCTATAGAGGGCTGTTACAGCCTAGAAAAACATAGTATCTCCTATAAAACGGACACTTTAAATAATAAAATGTTCTCTAAATTGTTTTTGACATTTCACCTAAAATTTAATACGTAAACCAGAGCTGTCTAAAAACTTTTTCCCCCCTCTGTGAATGAATATATATACTCAGGCAAAGAGTTAATTGTCCATAATGGTGAGTGGTTTGGGGCATGACTTATACTGACCCTTTTTTTATTTTAAATCAGGTATAAGAGGAATTTGAAGGCTGTTTATTTTGTTCATCCAACATTTCGTTCAAAGGTACAGTATTTTTCCTTTTAGCTAAATCATGAATTTAAATGCACTGCATGCTAGCATATTAAGACATATATATATCAACATCCTAATTCTTGCTGTCACACTGTGACTGCTAATTTCTTTGTTTACCCTTCCTTGTTAAGTGATCTTGAGCTGTGGTCCTGATGTTGGTCTCATTTAATTCTAGTATCTTTGTAGACAATCCTCACAAGCCATGACTTCTCCATCTTTTCTTCTTCTTGCTCTTTGTTCATCCGGACGTTGCTCATGTTGTTGGTACAGAATTCACTTTCCTTCCTCTGCTCATGGCTAACTTATATGTCCTCCAGGTCTCAGCTCAACAATTACTTTGCATAGAAAGCCTTCCCTGACCAGTCCTGTACGTAGTGGGTACTCCTGCATGGTACCCCCTTAAGATTTTATAGTCTTCTATCATTGTTATGTTTTTAATTCAAATCACATGTTTTATTTTCTGCCTTGTATGTTAGCCTCCAAGATGATGAGAGTTAGAATCTAGCCATCTGGCTCACAGCTCTATCCCTAATATGTGATCCTACATCTTGACTTCATCAAGACATCTAGTCCTTTGGCCCTTTTACTGAAAATGTCATCTCTTTTTTGTCCTGATTTCGCCCCCCCCCCCCCCCCGCCTTCTCCCCCATCCAGTCTAACACCCATGTTCCATCACTTCAGCCACTTTTGTCAGTGCCTAACTAACCTATAACCTCTCACCCTTTCATCACACTTGCCCATTAATTTTGAGATAGTACATCATTCTGCTTTCATCACTCCCGTATCTGGGTTGCCGAGCACTGATGGAGAAATCGGCAGAGCCAGGGGATTTGGGCTGCTGGTCAGACTTGGGGCTTGATCTGCTAGAGGCCCTTTGATAGTTCACTTGACAGTGACCCAGTGTGGCTGTCTGCTCTCCTCAAGCCCCGACCTACCAGCAGTGCTCACTCCAGCAGATGCTTTGCCTTGGTCTTAAGATCATAGAAACCTCAGTAAGGAGCTCCCTATCTTCTCCCTCGCACCCCAAACCAACTGCCATCTAGTCCTTTCATTACCTCCTTGTTCTGTCACAAAAGTGTTTCTTAATGAAGGGCAGTCTCTGGATCCCATGGTAATAACAATAGCTAACGTTGTCTAATCACTTACTATCCGCCAGTTCTTCCTGTGAATCATCTTGTGTAAGCCTTATAATAATATATCTCTGCAGCAGGTGGTAGTCATCTTCCCACTTTACAGACAAGGAAATTGATGCTTAGAGACACTAAATTGCTTGTCCAAGGTAAGCAACTAATAGGTAGCAAAGGCAGGATTTGAATCTAGGCATTTTAATTCCAGGGCCTGCATTCCTAACTACACAATACATTCCCATCTCCTCGGGAAGCTCTCTCCAGTAATTCTCCTCTTTCCCATTTTTCTGGATCTAACTCATCAATTTTTAAACACTCTAAAGTCTCCAGTTATCGCTCTTCTTCTTTACAACCAAATTTTTAGTGTAATCTATGTTCTATGCTCACCATTTTCATTTTTCATACATCTTAAATTACTCCGTCTGGTTCGAAATTCCACTGTGGCTGCTCACACCGAAATCACTGGTCATCTCTGTTACTAAACCCAGTAGACACTTTCCTGTCTTTGTGTAACCTGTTTCCCCGTAGCCTTAGACACAGTTGACCACTTCTTCCTCCAAACACTTTGTCTGGCTTCTTTGAAACCTACCGAGCCTCGTTTTCCTCCTCCTTCTAGCTACTCCTGCTCAGGTTCCTCTGCCCTCCTCTTTCTCTGCTCCTCCTTTGAGTGTTAAAATGCTCTGCCCTTTTCTTTCATTCTGTACCTTCTTTCCTTTCTGTGTCTTCAACAACCCTAGAATATATGCAATTCCCAAATAAAGGTCTTGGAGATGCAGTAAAGCCCAATGTTTAAAAGCAAGGGTTTAGGTTGAGGTAATAATGTAGGTTCTAATGCCAGCTCTACCGATTACCAGCTTCTCATCCCAGGCAAGTTGTGCTTTCATTTCACCTTCTATAAGATGGGAGCGATAATAGTACCTACCTTGTTAGGGTGTTGGAAGGATGAAGGTAATACATGTAAAATGCTTAAAACATTCACTGACCCAGATTGAACACTCAGCAAATGTTAGCTATCCTCACCATTCCTGTACTTAGACCTGCATGTTGAAATACTGACTAGGTATCTTCACTTAGATGTCCCACAGGCCTCTGAAGTTCAGCATGTCCTCCTGCCTCCCTCCTTCCCTCCTAAACTGCTTTTTATATTCCCTATCATAGTAAATGGGACCACTGCCTGCCAAGGTACCTGAGCCAGAAACCAGGGAGGCATCCTTGGGTACTTTCCCTACCTCACCTCTCACCACATTACATCAGTTCTGTGTGCTTACTGTTGTCCAAATCCATGCCTGTGTCTTCAGGCCTGACTAGTGAAGTTTTCTTATCAAACTAATATTCTAGAATATTTACTATAGGTTCCTCTGCAAAAGTTTGCCAAGACCTGGTCTTAGGCAAAAAGAAAGACTATATCAGTGTCTAAACCCAGGGGAATAAAAACCCAGGATTTAGTGATTAATTAGATTAGTAGGAGTGAGAGGAAAGTGGCATCCATGACTCCCAGGTGGCATCAGATATAGGATCATGGATTGGGAAATATTTTTGAGAGTCAATATCAAGTAAACTGAGCTTTAGCCCTAAATGTTCATGAATAAAATCACAGAGAGGCTTAGAGCAAAGAGGACAACTGCAGACAGAGCCCTAGCATGGGGGAAGGAGACTGGGAAATAAATCTAAAAATCAACAAGGAAACCAAGATTGGACTAATGCTGTGGGAGCCAGTGGATGGGAAAAGCATCAAAGATGGTAGAAATAGTCTTTATTTTAGAACATTGTGGAGAAATTTAGTAAGAGGAGTAGTGAAAAGTCCTTGTGTATTTCATAATTAAGAGATGAGTGAAGACTTCAGTGAGGGATGTTTTCCACTTTGGGATTTCTCATGGTTTACAGAATTCTTGTTGAGTTTCTCATCCAAACATTGGAATGGCTTCAGCTAAGAGTCAGGGTGAACGCAGGGTGGGCAGAGGCTGAGGACCAGGTCTGTACAGTGACAGCCATCCTGTTGCCTCTCAGTAATATTTTGGGAAAATGAGGGAGTGAGAGAATCAAACCCACGTATAATGAAATCCACTCTTGTTTGAGGCTAAGTCAAAAACTATCAATGGAGTGTTTCTCATTAAAATATAATGAGATGAAATCAAGGGGTAATAAAGCAATCGAATCACGCTGTTCTGATTTCCATACTCCTCAGATTTTTTTCCAGGCCACCCCACCCAGAGTGGTAATTGACTGCACATATAAATCACTGCTCTTTTTCTCCTTTGAAACTTACTAATAGAAAGCAAGCTAATGGGATTTAAACCATCCTTGATTCTGGCTCCAGTGGGTTACCATTACTTGAGTGAACCATCTTTTCCTGGTTTATATTGTTTGGGGTCCTGTGTTCTTGGTTTTATGTCTGTAAAGAACTGGATGAAATAATCTCTAGCATTCACAAACGAACCCAGCAGTCCTTTTCACATTTTTAGTTTTCTTCAGTTTCTTAAAATAGTAGATACTAAGGAATTCAATTTACCCAACTAAACGTGTATTTATAACTTGTAAATAAACCAAGCTCTCTAAAACTAAAATGGAAAAAGTGAAGACAGTGTTCTTGAGTCTCCCTGAACAGAAAACTTTTAACTGGGTTTCCGCTTCGGTCTACTTTGAGTCATTTTCTCTTGCTAATACCTGAAGGATGTGAAGGAGGAAATGGGAGAAAAACTTCTTTCAGAGATTGTAGGATTCTTCCCCGACCCAATCTTCTCTTTGAATTTTCCACCCACCCCCCTGTCTCTACGGTGCAGCACATTCAAGAGTCCTTTCATAGACCTGTGTACTTAAGAATCATTTAAAAGTATTGAGAGCTAACCTGCTCAATTTTATGGATTAAGAAACTGAGTCTCAGAGTGAAGAACAGTTTATTTTTATAATTGTAGACGCACTTGTGTCACAATATACTACTCGCATAGGAGCATAGCGACACAATGGAAACCAAGCTTCGTGGGACACAGCTCTTTACTGCAGTGCCGAGTAGTCGGCACACTAGTGCGTCTCTTTAAATGCTGGTCATGATCATCTAAAACGAATCACACCGTCACTGACGGACAGCACCCTGCATTTTGAAAAACACTGCTTATTACGAGATGCTTCTGAGCTCAGTTTCAATTTTGAAATACAGTTTTTATCTGTTATAAATTCTCAAACTCATGTTTGTATTTCTGAGTTCTGGCCACTGGCTTAAATTATTTTCTCTTCTATTAATCAGGTATCAACATGGTTTTTTACCACCTTTTCTGTCTCAGGACTGAAGGACAAAGTCCACCATGTGGACAGCCTCCACCAGCTGTTTTCTGCCATCTCGCCAGAACAGATCGACTTTCCTCCTTTCGTCCTTGAATATGATGCCAGGGTGAGTACCAGGAGTTCTCCCTGCCCTGCTGCAGGCTCCTAACCGCTCTGCAGAGCAGGGCTTATAAGGACATCCTTCCATTGTAAGATGATATTAATGCAATTAGTGTGTTTTTATAAACTTGATTGTATCAATTAACATCCTTAGGGAAACACTTTATCCTAAAAGAGGGCTTCTCCCCCAATAAACTTTTCAATGGCAGATTTTTCTGCAATAATTTTGAAGCCAGTCCTGGGTTGTGTTGTGAATTTTTCTACCATCTTTCAGACATACCTCTGCCTACTTATCTTAAGAATGAATGGCTATTCATCTCCATAAATAGAACCAGAAGAATCGATTGGTGTCCATTTTCAATATTAATTGTAAATCAGGTAGCCTGTCTTAGTCTTTACTAAAAGTTTCATTTTGCTTGGCCAAAAGATCCTTAGTCTCCTTATTTAATTGTTGCTGGTTACATATCTTTATGCATGAACCAGGGAAGATATTGGAAGGCTATATTAAGTTGAAGTGAATTATTATTCCTTAATTACTGAACAACATGAATACAGTAAGATAAATATCCTACAACACATTTTATCTCTAACTTCTTTAACTTCAGCTATGATTTCTGTTCTTCTTTATTTTATGAGTAAAGTATTTCATGTGTTCTGATGGCTAATAAAATCTTATGGTTGATGCGGCCAGCGTGGCTTAGTGGTTGAGCATCAAACTATGAACTAGGAGTCAACTTTTGATTCCTGGTCAGGGCACACATGCTGGGATGGTAGGCGCGATCCCCAGTGTGGGGTGTGCAGGAGGCAGCCGATCAATGATATATAAAAATATATGTATATGTATATTTATATTTAAAAAAGACTGGGTGGACTTAATGCTCCTCACCAGCTGTCATGTAAATATACCATAGAGCAGTGCCATTTTCATCCTGCCCCTCACTCTCCATTTCCAACTGCTCTCTTACATTAATGCTATACATTTTCTGTTTAAGGTTTCCTGAAAAATACGTTGTTTGTCAAAGAAATGCTTTCCTTAAAAATGAGAAATCAATCTCCAATCTTATAAATGGAATCTAGAGTCCATCTCCTATAAAGTTAACTGCTTTGATTTTTATTAAGATAAAGTTAGCCAAAATGAGGTCAAGAAATTCCCCTGACAGGGATGCGGTGCTTTCTACATTTGACATTAAAGCTCTGGCATTTAATTCTCTATTTTGATCTTGAACTAAGCGCCCTGAGACCTGTAATCGGTACAAGCCTGGACGCTCAGGCGTGTTATGGAGAAGACTCGTTTCTGCCAAGAAAGTTATGGTTATTAAATTCTTCAGCAATCGTTCCTTTTGTCTTGTGACTCTATATTAAGATTCAGCACACAGTAAGATCACGCAGTCTGACAACAAAGAATCTGGGCGCTATATTCCATTAGCCATGGATTCAAATGCGGGCTCTTCTGGTGACTAGCTAGGTGGCCTGTGTGAGCCTCAGGTTCCTCTCTGTAAGATGAGGGTGTCACCTACTTCATAGCATTATGTGAGGATGTGAGAGATAAGGGATTCAGAAAAATGCTGATAAAGTTTCTAGCATATAGAATATTCAGTAAGTGGTAATGTTATTAAAAAAAATCATCATCCATCATCCTGATCACCTCTACCTATTGTGCACCAACTCTGATTACCGGGGAACTGCTCTGATGGCTTGTGCTAGACATTTTATATGTATTAAGTCATTGACTCTAAATCCCTTTCTTTTATGTTCCCAGTTAAAGTGATCTTGTGACGTAGGGTTCTTGTCTTTTTTTCTTCCCACAGGAAAATGGGCCTTACTATACGTCGTATCCCCCATCCCCAGACTTGTGACCTGCCCTCTCCCGGCCCTGGTTTCCAAGGACACCACCCTCTCCACGGATCACTACCTGCTGAAGTGATACTCATTTTTGCTGTACAGATCCAGAGAGCCTTTTGTGCCCACCTCTCTGGTATTTTTTTATTGACTGTATATTTTCTGGCACATAAGCAATCTGAAAATGGTAGGCCATTCTGAATTGCACACTTATTTTAACTTTGTATATTTGTATCAAATGAAAATGTTCATTTGTAGAGGGTTGTTCATAGCAACTGGGGAGCAACTTTTGAGTATCTTCAGTTTCCTGAAAGGACCCTGGATTCTCCGTTAGACAAGCCACCCATGTCACTCATACCCTCTCTTTAACATTGCACGCTTCCTTTGTGTACTTGAGCCTGTCTCAAAATATATAGAACCAATGTATGCTGACCGGATGCATTATTTGCTGCAGATCCTGGCATCACATTTTATACAGATAAGGTGGTTATGATAAAAGAGAATTGTCTAGGACCAAGGATTTGGAAATGAACTGATCAGAAATGTCAACATCATGAGCTAAATATAGGTCTTAGAATTTTATTGCACCAGTTAAGACGAAGGTTTAAGAACTAAAGTTCCTTGGAGCATGTGGTTTGTTAAGATTGTTCTGGTCTCAGCGGTGGGGGAAACAGGAAGATGGTAGGTATCTTCAGCCTTTTTCCTATAATCATGGGTGATTTTGTCTCCTTATTCAAGGGGACCGTGCATATTGGAACCCTGAAGTGGAGGGCATCTCCTGGACTCCATCAGGGAGCCTTTGGAGATGTGCGGTCTTCCCAGAGTCATGCACGACCCTGTTTGGCTCTTAGAACTGCCCCCTGTAAGGACCCTTCCTAGTTGCCCACATCAGTGTGGAGGGAGTGTGTGCATGGAACGAAATTCCAAACCACATTTGTCACTCAGGCTCTCCCTGTGCCTTAGCTTGCTTATGGGTAAAAGTAGAATTATGCTCCCTACCTCACAGAGGTGTCATGAGGGCAGCATTTAGAAAGGGCTTTTGATGTCTTTGGATGAAGAATGCTAGGCGAGTTTTGGGGGTAGGGTGTCTTCAGTTACTTTTTCAGTGATAATAAATATGCTTGAGGGAGTGCTACAAGCCCTTCCCCTTGTCCTTGGCATCTTTAGAGTGACTTTCTTTTCTTTTGGGACAAGAGCTGTTGGAGCAAAATCCCAACCCTGAGGACCTCCTTCCTCTTCGTCCAGATTTCTTCTGGCCTCCTCCCCCAGCGCTGCACTTTAATGAGAGGCATCTGCTAGCCATTTTAAGCATTTCTTCTTCAATTAAGGTCACACCATTATCATTTCCATCTGGGTGTCCTCGTCCCCTCCATGTCCTTCACCCCGGCATGTCCATTGGCATTTTGGAGAAGCAAGTGTAGACATCTTCTGGTCTAAAGTGCCCAGGATCGGTGCTCCCAAGGGTCTGTTCCCTTTGCCCAAATTAATTCTTCAGTGGAAGTAAAACAACTTCTCGTTGTTTGTGATAGAGAAGTCCCCTTTGGTTGTGTTAACTGCATCCCCTGTTTTCCCATATAAATGAGACGGGACTTTACATTTCTAAGATACGCGCGCCTGTCTCCTGCGTGTAGTGGACACATTTGCTTTCTGTGGGAAATCAAAACCACTTGTTCCTTATGTATTGCTTGTTTGTTAAGGACTTCCTGATGACTTAGGTCATCGGGTCCAGTGAGCCAGTCAGAAGTCTGGTGTTAAGCTTCCTCTCGAATAGTGATCCCTTAACCCCGTGAGCCTTGAGCCTTGAGAATCTGAAAAATTAACTTCATCTGCTCCAGGCAATTGTTAGGTCATTTTTGAGGCATCTTTTCCCTGGAGGCAGTTATAAAAATATGCCAGCTTTTCTTGGTTAAAGCTGGACTTGGCTCCTTCACATTGGCACCTGGCCCGAATCATTTCCTCTGTAGATAACAGGCTGCAAGCTACTTCGCCATTTGAATGGAAACACATTTACACGGACAGTTTCTTATAGGCAATCATTTTGAAAGGATGTCCCTTTGTGGTGAGTATACCAGTGACACAAGCAGGAGTCTCCATATACTGAGATTCTAGTTCAATTGATGTCCTAGGGGAGAAAGGTAGTGTAGGACTACGTACATGTCAACCACGTTTCATAATTAAATGGAGACGAAAGCTAAGGGCTGCTCTTCTCAATGAAACTAAATGTGGTGTGGGACCAAGTTTGTGTTGTTCTGCTGCCTGAAGTGTTATGTAATGAAGTTGTTTCTCGGTGTACTGAGGTCCTAGGAGTGGAACACAGTGACCTCGATATTGAAACGATTAAGTAATGCTCAGTGTCTATCTGCCTCTGTGGAGCAGTGGATGCCTGGACAACACACGCCATGTTCAAGGATGGACTTGAGGATGAAAGGGTGACTGGGTGGGGATGACCACTAGCATCTGATGTTAATTCAAAGCACCACCCCGTCCTTAATTCAGTTAAACCTTGGTCATGCCAAATGCTTCACTTACAAGACGTTAAGTTAATCCATTCATTAATTCATGCAAGGCAGAATATGATTTTTAAGACAAGTATGTTTCTTGCTTCAGCATATGTTTGGATTCTTCTGAACTCATCTATATCTAAGTTTCTTGACAGCAAAAATAACCTTGAAAAAAGCTCAGTTTTTATTAGACTCTTAGTGTCTAGAGGCCAAAGTGGTTCATATTTTAAAGATTTTGCTTTAATGTATATCTTAGTTCGTTGGCTGGTGCTCTATTTATTTATTTGTTATTTTTTTTTAAGGAGTCCATCTCCAGTAGTTTGAGAGTGATCAACAGAGGATTTTCAGAATATTTTTGATAAGAAAAATGGATGTAGATTTTTTTATCAAATACCTGAAATCTAAAAGGATTAAAATATCTCCTATTTGTAGAGATGGATGAGTGTAATCACTTAAGTAGGAAAAAATGGTTAGCCTATTTCTATTTGTTTTCTATTTGTTCAGATATTGTTTAATGAATTCAAACTGTACCTAATGGTTTAAACTTTTCTTTGCAACAGTTAACAGGAAAGCGATAAAGTGTAGCTTCAATATAGGCTAAAAACCACTTTTTGTGTTTCCCTTGGTACATTGTGTATGTATGTATATAGAGTTTACATTGCCTACTATATAAACAGAAATTATTAGAATTTGAAGTATTAGAAAGAAGAATTGTATGGTTCTAGGTGCAGTGGATTGATTGTATTAAGGACCAAAAAGACTACAGCATAAAAACCTCTAAAATTGGGATTAGCCAGGAAGTTTCTGATTGTGGTTCCCTTAAGTTACGGTCATTATAATTAACATGCAGGAGAGTTTTTAGCTGTACTGACAATTTTGGTATGTACTAGTACCTCATGGCATATGACTGATTCTTGGTTTGCAATTGCCTGAGCCCATGAAGAATAAAGGAGGGTTCTATCTGTAATCTAGGTCATATAAAAAAATAAAAAACTCAGAAATTATAAGGATGGCCTAGTAGGCCTAACCATACACACACACACACACACACACACACTTTCTTCCCGCCTTTTGTCCCTTCCTCCTCCTATCTCCCCACAAGAACTTTTTAATTTTTTTAAATTAAATTTATTGGGGTGATATTGGCTAATAAAATTATATAGGTTTCAAGTGTCCGATATGTAATACATTTATGTATATTGCATTGTGTGCTGTGTGCTTATCACCCAAGGTCAAATCTCCTCCCATCACCGTATATTTGACCCCCTTGACCCTTTCCTCCTGGTGACCACCATACTGTCTGTGAGTTTTTGTTTGTTTTTCTCATTTGTTCATTTGATGCTTTCCTCATATGAGTGAAATCATGTGGTTTTATATCCCACCTATGAATGAAATCATGTGGTTCTTGACATTTTTTTGTCTGACTTATATCGCTTAGCATGATATTCTCAAGATCTATCCATGTTGTCCCAAATGGCAGTATTTCATCTTTTCTATGGAGAGTAGTATTCCATGGTACATATGTACCACATCTCCTTTACCCAGTCGTCTGTCAAAGGACATGTCAGTTGTTTCCATGTCTTGGCCACTGTGAATAATGCTGCAATAAACATGGGGTAACATGTATCTTTACGAATAAATGTTTTCAAATTTTCAGGTAGGTACCCAGAATATCCCCACAGAATTTTTAATGGTGGTTAGTAGCATCGGTGCTGTGGCTTCTCACATATCTGGGTTCAGACCTTGGGCATGCTTCTCAACCTTTTCTGAGCCTCAGTTTTCATATTAAATAGGGATAATAATTCTCCTTGAATAATTAAGAGATGAATGCAATAATGTTCATGAAGCTTGCATAGTGTTGTTTTTTTGTTGTTGTTGTTTTTCTATGCATAGTGTTTATAAATGCTAGCTACCATCACTTTTATTAGAAAAAATAACCTTTTGCTAAGGTCTTTATATTATTTTATATATTGAGTAGTAAAATCAAGATTCAACTTCAAGTCTGACTCCAAAGCTCATGCTCTTATGAAAAATTATTTAATAAAGACCATCAATATCAGTTGCTTATAAGTTTTTAATCTTAAATAATATTTTCACAACATTTGTTATAAAATTAATGTTTCTGTGGAGGGGAAATGGCTAAGGTTCCTTTTAACAATCGTGTGAATGTGTTAATAACCAAATTGACACTAAATAAATATAAACTTTATTTACAAGTTGTCATGCTAGGTTGCGTGCGGTCTAGTAAAGGGATGGTGGGGCCATGAGGCCAACGTGTCTATTATCTTGCACATCTATGATCTGTAACTAATGATAGCATGGGATTCAGCCTGAATCGTGAGACAGTTTTTGCAGGAAAAGAATTTTCCCCCAACCAGTATTATCCTGATGTTCCCTGATAGTTCTGAGAAATAGTACGCAAGCATCTTAAATTTGTGAAACCTATTTGAAAGACTTGCTTTAACTGTTCTTTAAAATAAATGTTAGTAAGTCTTCTATCTTTTCCTAGTTTTCTAAATAAATTCTGGAGTTCTGAAAAATGAACAAACATACATTATTATTATTATTATTATTATTATTATTATTATTTTGCTGTTTTCTCTCATTGGGTGATGGGGGGAAAAATACCAGGAGAGGGTTGTAAGAGGAAGTCAGTTACTTTTTTAGAAAGGATAGCGTGTATCCAATTCAAGTCCTTTCCTTACTCACTATACTGTATTTGCATAGATTATTAAAGTAGTGGAGACACCAGAAATGAGGCCAACATTGAATTCTGTTTTAAAACTATTGCCCTCTAAACATGGTAATAATCTATGCTGCAGAAATTATTGATTCTTTCCCCAATCCAGCCTCTTTCCCCATCTGCAAGGTTTTGGAGTTTAATGACTGCATGCCTCTTCATCCCACACCTGTGGGTTCTGAAGGTAAAAGACACGTGATTAGTCAGAGCCTCATCCGTCACAGCAGAGGACAACGGTTCTGGCTTTGCATTTGCAGACGAGGCCCAGGGCTACCTGATTTCCCCCATTTCAGCATTTGTTATTTGATGTAGGTTAGGAGCCTACTTCAGTTCAAGTTATTTTCCTCTTTCATTAAATACAAATAAGACTGGTTTGCCTGGCTGATATGACTCAGCAGTTGAGCACCAACCTATGAACCGGGAGGTCCTGGTTCGATTCCTGGTCAGGGCACATGCCCAGCTACAGGCTTGATCCCCAGTGTGGGGTGTGCAGGAGGCAGCCAATCAATGATTCTCATCATTGATGTTTCTATCTCTCCCTCTCCCTTTCTCTCTGAAATCAATAAAAATATGTATACAGTATATTTTTTAAAAAGACAAGTTTATTATAACTTTTCCTTTACTACTTGGGTGAAATGCCCTCAGGTTTTTTGCTTCTTTAAAATCCGAATTTATTCTTTATAAGTAGCTATGTAAAGCATTTTGACTATTTGTTATGTCTTCTAGTTTAGATGTACTTGAAAATGCTTATTATACATAACACTGATTTTAAAAAAAAATAGATTTTATTGATTTTTTTTTACAGAGACGAAGGGAGAGGGATCGAGAGTTAGAAACATCGATGAGAGAGAAACATCGATCAGCTGCCTCCTGCACACCTCCTACTGGGCATGTGCCCGCAACCAAGGTACATGCCCTTGACCGAAATTGAACCTGGGACTTTTCAGTCTGCAGGCCAACACTCTATCCACTGAGCCAAACCGGTTTGGCGACACTGATTTTTTTTAAGCATTGTTTTTAGGTGGGTTATGTTATCTATGCATTGTATTTCTAATAGTAAAGTAGGTATTAAAATTTATTATGAAAGGAGGCATTTGTTCTCAAACAGTTGAGAACCGCTCAAGCCTATCACTTTGCAGATGAAGAAATGGAGGCCCGGCCCAGGCAGGTGAAGGCGCTTTGGGCTCATAGCAGACAACACAGGCTGTAGGTGGCTTCAGAATGACCTCGCCACCCTTGCGAGAGCTCTGGTTTAACTGTTTGCACAGCTGCTTGACTTGGACATTCCCTCTCATGTCCTCTAAAGAAGGGCTTGTTGGTGGTGTTTTTTTTAAAATGTATTTATCACTTATTTCTTAAGTTGCACTTTCTCAGCCAAGTTCCGAGGGAGGACCAGAGTTCTGTAATCAGCAGCAGAGGTGATCAGCCATACGCAGGGACTGGAAACATGTGCAGTGAGTGTTTGACAGGCATTGAAAGAAGATGCTGTGCACGTACTCCCATCGTACCAGAATTCTTTTTGTGAGCTCAGAAACGGGATTCTTTCCTTTTTTTGAAACCATGATGTAAAGGACATTAAACAAAGCCCTGCTCGTCGCTCCTGGGCATTTGTTTAAAACTCTTGGTTGCCTTATAAGTCACTTCCTCAAAAATGACTACTTAAAAATGACCTTTATGGGATCCAAGTTGCTTCGGCATGAAAAGTGAGACGCCGCAGCCAATTAGATGACCACGGCCGCGAGCCAAGTACCCACTCTTCACCGCCCCAAGCCAACCAACCCGGCCAGGTGTGTCTCCCGGCAGGCCCGCTGCCTTTGCTGCTTGTCACTTTCTTTTTCCTCCTCTCGCCTCCTGTTAAGTCAGTGAGAGGGCCTTATTAATAGTCAGAGGAGAAATTCAGATGTTACTGATTTTGTCTTTTCTCCTCTAAAGCACCTGCTTACATGCCTTATCATTTACATCAGGACCTCGAGATCGTGACTCGTGACTCGCCCAGGTAAACAGTGAGGTGGAGGGTATTTCTGTTTTCACAGAATGCCCTTGAAACAAAACCTGCTGTTTATGGAGATTTAGAAAGCATCAAGGTACCGCCTTTGCCTACTACTCCCTCCCCCTTTTCTTTCACTGCATCCTCCCCTCTCCCCACAAAAAAAGTCCCACTCTAAAACCTGAGTATTTTCTCTCATTGTTTCTGGGACAAGCCGCTATTCACATTTTGGTCATGTCATGTCATGTAGTTTTTCTCCATGTACGATTACTGGGGCTTCTCCTCAGCCACATCAGTTTTAAAAGTACTTCCACCTTCCATATGAGTTGCTAAATAGCTGCTATGCTGAGCCCCCCAAATGCGTTTGTTACCCCCCCCCCCGAAATTCCCTGGAGTTCCCCACAATCCAGTAGCTAAAGAGTTAACAACTCTTGCCCTTCCAGGACCCTACTCCAAGATTATGGCCAACTTCTCTTCGGATTGGTCAGTGCCCATGCCATACCAGTTTAAAAATGACACCTGTTTATTACCATAAAATTCCATTCCTGTATATACAGTGTATATGAATAAGAGCATGGATTTTTCTGTTTTGTTCAGGTCAGTGGTCCCAATGTCTCCTTGAACAGAACCTGCCATGTAGCAAACTTTTAAATAATTGCTATACACACTCCCATATATATGGTGATTATATATATATATATATATATATATGGAGAAAAATGTTAGCTAATCTTCATTCTGGCATGATTTGTGGTTATTAACCATGAGCTTTATGTTAATAAACCAACTATATATTACATACATATATGGTTATATATATATATGTATACACACACATATACATACACATACTTATATATGGTGAGATTATATGTATACACTTTCTACTTAAACAGGGCTAGGCCAGGATTCTGGACTCTCTTGCTGTATATTTCACTACTTTCCATATGATTCTGAGAATCTTCCTTGCCCAGAACTTCCTCTGTTGCATTCTGCAGTCTCTTTAAATACTAGCCTCTGCCCTTTGACCTTGTTTTGGGACCACACGTCCATTCTCAGCAGGGGAGCCAACAACTCCCCACTTGGATTTATGACGATTCAGTCCTTGTGGACCCCTCCCAGCAGAATGTCATCATCAGGAGGCTAATCGTGACTTATGGCAGCTTGTTTTCATCCAGGTCCCTTCTCATCACGCTGGCCTGTATCATCCATCTGCTGTGTGACTTGGGTTTCTGGGGGACCCCTGTGGTCTGCGACAGACGGGTGACCTCCCCGCAGCTAATTTCAGAGAGTTATTTGTCACTGTGAGCAGTTGCTCAAGTTCAGGCTTCCAAGTGTAGAATGTTGAGCAGCTGTACTTCTGTGACGGCAGCCATTTCTCTCTGTTTCCTATGTGGGAAATCCTGGAAGTAATCAGATCAGCCGATCTTCATCAATTCTGCAAATAGGCCACCTGCTACAAAATATTTTTCTCTCTCATTCCTGTAGGTACGAAAGGAGTTTTATTAACCTTCCATGTGGGATTTGGTGAAAGACAACATCCCACCTAGCCTGTACACTCCAGCGGGGCAAACGATGCAGCACCAGTTTCGAACACAGTAGCCACAGTGCTGAGCATAACACCCTAAATACTAGTATGTGTGGGTTTTTTATTTATTTTTTATTGATTTCAGAGAGAAATGGAGAGGGAGTGAGAAATTGAAACATCAATGATGAGAGAGAATCATCGACCGCCCGCCTCTTGCACACCCCCCACCAGGGATGCAGCCCGAAACCAAGGTACATGCCCTTGACCGGAATTGAACCCAGGACCCTTCAGTCTGCAGGCCGATGGGCCAAACCAGCCAGGGCAGGTTTGTGTTTTTTTTCCACTGGTTGGGCTTAGTATCACCTTAGACTGTCACATTCATTGGAAGCCCTGCCCTTTATAGTTACTACGACACTACAAATACGCACTCTTTGGCTACATAAATAGCCAAAACAGCCTCCTTGTTGTTGGAGTCAAGGGCAGGATTATACTGTTTTACACCCATCTTTGTTTTTCTTGACTTTATTGACTTTATAGCGTACTGTGAAAAATAAGTAGGCATGCAGCTGCATTACAACTGGGGGTGGGGAGTAGGGAGAAGAGAAGGCAGGAAAATCAATGTCTTGCCCTGGTTTAAATACCTAAGTCTCTAAATGACTTTTGGTGTTGAGTGAGATATTTATAAAGATATAAAGGATGAATATATTTTTTACCAAAAATGCATTCTTTGGCAAGTGAGAGAGTGCCTGGCCTAGTTTAGAATGAAAGGCTTAGCAGTGCACTGTGTGCTAAGGATTAAAGATTCATTTTCTTCTTTTTCTTCTTGTCTTCCTTGTTGAAAGCGTGTAACTTGGTAGAGTTACAGAAAGAACACAAGCTCTAAAGTTAGAAGACCTGGGTTTGAACCCCAGCTTCTCAGGTTCCTTACCTACCTGGCCTTCTTCTCTAGGCTTCACTCTCTCCTTATAATTATACTTTATTAGCTCACAATGTAGCTGAGGGTAAATTGTAAACTACAAAGCACCATATCCAATTTATAAAGTATCATCATCATCATGTCCTTTATAAATCAAGATGGCCAAGCCCTGGACTGTGGCTATTGTAAGGATTTACCAGAATTACATCTTTTAGGATTGGCCTCTGCCGCCCACATCTAACATAATACATGCAAGGGCTTAGCCAAGACAAATTCCTGAAAAGAACACAATGCAACAGAAGAGGTTCACAAAGTCCTGTGAGTTTGGGTTGGAGATTACATCCTGTTGCGTTGTTAGCAACAGTTGGCAACCAACCTGAAGAGAGAAAAAAAGAAGCGATGAAAATGTCAAGCTCCTCCAACAGATATGTCATTGAATGAGTTGGAGTAGACCAGGACATCGTGTTCAGCAATAAAGGCCAGGAGATTTGGCCACCTCTTGTACCAAATTATATTTCACTTGAAGGACCTCAATTTGCTGTGAAGTATTGAAAACAAACACATTCCAGCAGAGAATTCTTAGTCCTGACCTTCCTTCTAGGTGACCTACGGACAGCAAGACAATACTGTACTTTCTTGTCTTAAAACTTTAACACTTGCTTCCCTCCCAAATAAACACTTGGGTCCAGTAGTGTGACAGTTGCAGTTGAGCCTTTAAGGAGACTAGAGCTTTAATAGAATTGGAGGCTCTTCCAGAGAGACTACATGGCCATCCCTCTACACAGGAAGTCCTTATTTGGTCATGGTTCTAGTGAGGTGTGACCAAACTAGAACTACAACGAAGTTATAGATCATCCTGAATAGCCAATGGAAGGCTAGCTGATTTCACACATATGTGGAATCCAATGAACAAAATAGATTACCAAACAAAATAGAAATAGACTCATAGATGAGAAGAGACTGACAGCTGTCAGAGGGAAGAGGGGTTGTGGGGCTGGGTGAAAAAGGTGAAGGGATTAAGCAAAAAAAAGAAAGAAAGAAAACACCCAAAAATTCAGTAGACACAGATAATAGTATGGTGATTGCCAGAGGGACGGAGGGGTGGGGAAGTAGGGGAGCGAATTGGGGGGGGGATACATAGAGATGGAAGGAGACGACTTGTGGTGGGGAACACACAATACAATATACAGATGATGTGTTATAAAATTGTACACCAGAAACTTTTTAAAAAAATACATTTTTATGGATTTCAGAGAGAGAGGGAGGGGGAGAGAGAGATAGAAACATCAATGATGAGAGAGAATCCTTGGTTGGCTGCCTCCTGCATGCCCCACACTGGGGATCGAGCCTGCAACTTGGGCATGTGCCCTGACCGGGAATTGAACCATGACCTCCTGGTTCATAGGTCGACACTCAACCACTGAGCCAAACTGGCTGGGTGGAAACTATTTTATTAGCCAATGTCACCTCAATAAATTCAATAAAAAGAAAGAGAAAGAATCAGTAAGCAGCGGAAGGCTGAACGAGGGTGGTGAAGTAAATAATCACAGCCAGTATTTACAATCCCTGACCGCATGCCAGGCAGCCTTCTAATACAGCGGTTCTCAACCTGTGGGTCGCGATCCCTTTGGCGGTCGAACGACCCTTTCACAGGGGTCACCTAAGACCATCCTGCATATCAGATATTTACATGACGATTCATCACAGTAGCAACATTACAGTTATGAAGTAGCAATGAAAATAATTTTATGGTTGGGTCACAACATGAGGAACTGTATTTAAAGGGCCAGAAGGTTGAGAACCACTGTTCTAATACATGAACACACTTGATTCTCCCAACAATCGTGTGAGGCTTGACCTTTTATTCTCCCCACTCTACAGATGAGGAAATTGAGGCACAAAGAGTTAAGGCCCAGCGTCACATTAGTGACAGGGCCAGGATTTGAACAGTGAATGCTTTACACAGGTGGTTTCTCCTGTCTGAGTCCCTGGAGGAGAAGCACCTAGGAGTGAACCTGCAGGGCAAAGGATACGTGGACATTTCATTTTAATAGAAATCCCCAAATTGTCCTCCCGAGAGGACCCGCTCTGTTGAAGAGTGCTGGCTTCCTCGTGCTCCTAGCTGCACCGCGTGTTATGGGACTCTGATTACTTTCAATCTGACTGTGGAAAACACTGCATATGTTTGTAGTTTCAACTTGCATTGCCCTTTCTGTTCAAAAGTTTCACATATTTTCTTTTCTGTCAAGTGTCTGCTTGTGGCCTTCACCCTCTCTGTTGGGTTATGGGCTTTTTTTTTAGTTGATGTGTAAGAAGTGGTTTGTACGTTAAGAAAATTAGCCTCTTGTTTGTGATATCATCACACTTTTGAGCTCTCACAACAATCTAGTTTAGCACCGTCACATTTAAAAACTGATTTAAGGAAGTTAGATGCCTTGCAAAGCTGCAGCCCAGAAGTTTTGACTGCTAGTTTGGTCATTTTTACAGTGCGCCCTGCCACCCCTAACACAGAAAGAACCAACAACGCCCGCCCTCTCAAATGTCTAAGCATTGGGATTTGAGGACCCTGCCAGGCCCCCGGGCCCCACTATGCCTCGCTAATCCATTGAGAGACATAGCTCCCTCCCGACCTAATTTGCACTTTCTGGATTTACTAGACGAGACTTTCCCAGCAAATTCTCATTTTGAGTCAGTCCCTCGCCCTGGACTTCCTGAGCTCTTGTTAAATGAAGAGCTCTGCCTTGGGCAAGATCAGAGGATAGAAAAGGAACAGGAACTGTAATCCCTGCCTCGTGAACAATCCACTTGAGGACACGAAGCCAACGCCGACTTTCTCTGAAAAGTCATTGCTAATGCTCAAGGCATTCAAATGAAGCGCGTGACTCAATGGGTTTGTGTCCATCAGAAAAGGATTCCCACAGGTTAAGCTGTTCCTTCAGATCCAGGAAGAAGTGATGTGTGTAGGTTATAACCACGCACAGCGCTTTCTAGCTCTCAGAGGGCATTGCCGATATATCATCTCTTCTTGTCTGAATGGCCGTCCCTTTTCTTCATGTTATACACGAATAAGCCGCAGAATGACTTGTTCCAACTTGGGAAGGGACCAGGCTCCTCTCGCGGGACCTGTGACCTCTGCACTCCCCCACACTGCTTCAGTTTGGCAGAGGACGAGAAAGGAGTCGGAAGAGCATCCAGACGAAGTGAGTCACCGATTGGACCTCTTTTAAGAGGCCCTGTGGTATAGTGGGAAGAGTGGAATTTGCAGTCAGACTGGAGTTGAATCTGTCTTGCTATTTACAAGTTGTGACCCTGGCAAGCTGCCTAGCCTCCAAGCCTCCATTTTCTCAAGTGCAAAATGGCATTAAGCATATCTACTCTTTAAGATCGCCGGGCGTACAGTAGGCGTCTTACAATGGCACCTCCTTTAGCCGGGAGTGGGCTAGCGTGAGGACGCGGCTGGGTTTTTCTCTTGCATGTGTTGCTCATTGACTTGATTGAGGGCGTGGGACAAAAGACACTCAGAACAAAAGGGTGTTGGGTCCCAGGGAAAAGCACTCCCCTTGCTCCTCAGACTCCACTGTCCTACAGGCAGGTGTCTGCAAAGCAGGGAAGAACTTCCAGAGAGAAGGGTCGGGAGATTCCTAATTCTCTGGGTGCAATCCTCTTAGAGGAGCACAGGAATGAGGTGTCTGCAGAGTGCACTGAAAACCGGTAAAGCAAGTTCTAGACTCAACGGAAGTGCTGGAGAGAGAGGGTGGCAGGAAGGATGGCCCACAGGTCTGGGGGCCATGCCTGTGAGGAGGAGTCACCAGGGCTTCCGCACAGACTCAGCGCTGCATGTGCGGGAAAATGTAACGTCTGTGGCAGCACTTTGTCGGCTTGGCCCACTGTGAAAGGCCATCCTCATTACTGGGGAGAGGCGCAGGAGAATGGAAAGAGAAGGAGCTGGACTAATTGGCCTCGGGAGGCCCCTCGGGGTCCTGGGCTGCTCTGATGCTTTCTGAAAAATCAGACAGAGGCCTAAAACCAGGACTACAGGCTTTATTAGAGGAGAAGCACCTGCCGGGCTGTCTCGCAAGGGGAGGACAGCAGCACGTGCAGGGGTGGGCACGCCTTTTGAGGGGCAGAATGGGAAGGGGTGGGGGGCTTAGAAGTAGGGGGGGGGTTGGGAAAGTCCCTGAAGCCTACCTGTGGAAGGGAAGCGACGAGATCCCCACGTGTCCTGGTGCGGCAGGGTTCGAGAGGTGTCCGGAGCGGGCCAATCAACTCAGAACCGTTCCACCGAGCAGAGCCAGAGCAGGAATCAGAAGTTCGGGCCTAGGTTCGAGGATCGTCCACGCTCCCGTTCACCTCTCCCGGGTCTTCGGCACCAAAATGAAAGATCAGACGGAGGCCTAAAACCAGGACTACAGGCTTAATTAGAGGAGAAGCACCTGCCAGGGAGAACAGCAACACGTGCAGGGGTGGGCACGCCTTTTGAGGGGCGGAATGGGAAGGGGTGGGGCCTTAGTACACTCAGCGCACACTGATTGGTGGCTTACTGCATTGTCCATATAGGACAAGGGCTTAGGGTATTTGGCAGGTGTGGATTGGTGGTCCAATGTATAGTCCATATAAGGTACCTGGTTAGTCACTCAGGCATTTCTGGGCTGCAGGTTACGTCATACCCCGCCCACCAGTTGGGGGAAGGGAGGATCTATCACTTTCAGGGTGGGTAAACTTCCCCGAGGAAAACGGGAGATTTATTTGCAGATTTTCCTGGTCCCACACAGTGCCCGAGTGCTTCCAGAGGACAGACGGTTCCAGGCATTGTCCAACCCAGCACCCGGGAGAGCAGGCCCGGCCAGCAGGCTGCGTCACGCCTGGAGGCGTGCGTGGGAACTGGCAGGCCGCGCCGCATCCCAGACACTCGGCTCTTGAGAAGGAAGTGCCCTGACGCCGGGGCCCTCAGACCTCCACGATGTCCAGTCAAAACAGCCTGGGTGGCGAGGCCCCGGGCCAGCGCGGCCCGAGCGCTTCCAGCGTGGCAGCCCCAGCCCCATGTGCGGATGACCTGCTGGCGCCTCACAAGGTTGCAGCACTTTCCCCAAACCCCAGGGGGCCGAGGCTCAGCGCCTGGGCCTGTCAGCAGCCCAGAGCCTCTTCAGGTAGCCAGAGTCTTCCAGAAAGACCCTCTCCAAAAGGCTTCTTCCCTCCCCCCTCTCCTGCCTGGAAGAGCTTGCTGTAAATCCAACCCATTTGGTCTCTGATCTTTGCAGTCGCCTCTGGGAAAAAGTGAGCTCTTTTCACATAAAACTTAGCTTTAGACAGTTCGACCCCAGAGGAGCTGGGAACGCCCTTCCCTCTCAGGGAGCGTCTCACTAAGCAAGTAAAGAGGGTGAATTAGCCCGGCCGGTGTGGCTCAGTGGTTGAGCATCGACCTATGAACCAGGAGGTCATGGTTTGGTTTCCGGTCAGGGCACATGCCTGGCTTTCGGGCTCAATCCCCAGTAGGGGGCGTGCAGGAGGCAGCTGATCAATGATTCTCTGTCATTGATGTTTTTCTCTCTCACTCCCTTCCTCTCTGAAATCAATAATATATATATATAAAAAGAAGCTGAACTAACTCTTTAAAGTCACTGAGTGATGATGCCACTGTGTGGTGATCTGTGAACGGAGGCTGCTTCCGTCTGAGAGGCAAACAGCCTCTCCAGGCCATTGCATGGCCTCCAGGCCCCCAGCATTGGCGTCCGCATCACCCAGAGGAGGACCTGTTAGAAACATACTCTCAGGCCCCACCCTGCCCCACTGAATGAGAAACGGGGGTGGGGCCCCGCATCTGGGTTTTTGCGAGTCTTTCCAGAGGTTCTGCTGCATGCTCAGCTTGGAGAACCACTGCCTTGGAGAAAAATCTAGAATGTGGAAACTCTGTCATATGAAGGAAGGGAGGCCCAGAAAGGGGGGGACTTGTCCTAGAAGAGGTAGGTAACCTTGTGGTCTCTCTGGGTTCCCCCTCCTTTCTCACTGGGAAGCTCCAATTTTTTTCCTTTTGAATTATTATCCTTTCCCAGAAGTCGTAGCTGCTCACCACCCTCACGCTATCAAGTGAACTGTAACAATTTACTCTTGTTTCTATAAATCTGGTTATTATATATGGTAAAAGGTATATGATACTAAGTGCTAAAGAGACCCCAGAGAGAGAGTATGTGGCTTAGATTGGGTTCCCTGGGAGCAGAGCATTGCGTGTTTCTTTGGGTTGCTTCTGTAGACACCTATATGACTGGTCAGAGGGAGAAACTGACCCCCAATATGGTTGTAACGGAGGCCTTAGACATTCGTACAGGGAGCTCTGGAGCTGGGACGAGCTTTCAGAATTATTTGCAACTGAAGCAAGGGAACCTGACCTTTACATCGCTGGGTTAGCCAACCATTGGCCTTGAGCCACCCCCTGGAGGGGCCTTATTCTTGGGCCAGACAGTTCTCTGCCAAGGGCATTGCCTAGTAAAAGACACAGCTGTGAGCCATGGGGAGCTGGGTGTGTCAGGCTTGAAGATGGGATTTGGAGAGGATAGAAAAGTATTCTCTGGAGAAGGCATTCCAGATTTGGGGGGTGGGTGGCAGAGTCAGAAAAATAAAACAAAAACCCCCAAGACTCAGCATTGTAAGAGTCAGATCCTAAAATGGATGTTGCTGATGAGACTGGAGTATGTACCATTTCCACTAAATCCTCCCAAATCTCCAGACGAAGATTGTGGCAGGTGCTGGAGCTCTCCTACGGGCGTGCCAAGGCCCCCTGATGCGCAGCATTGAGTCGCAGATGTGGGGTGGACAGGGGACTTTCACTTCCTTGAAAACAGGGTGGCAGGACAGGACTTGGGGTGACTGGAGTCCCTCTGTCAGGCCACCCCAGTCTGCCACGCAGACATTGCTGTGTTTGGGTGCCCCATGCATAAAACGTTGGGAAGCGCTAGCTTGTAAAGAAAGTTGCTGTCAACTCACTTGTGCCCTGTGAAGTCTGAGGCAAAGCTGGTGTCACAGGTGGAGGTGGTCTGTGTGAACCCACGCCAAACTGCTGGGTGCGTCTCCAGCGCCGTGTCAGAGAGGGAGCCCTTGGGTTCTGAGAACAGCGCTGTTTATGCAGAATCGGCCCCCATGTGCCACAGGGCAGCCCATCCAGGTGCTCTGAAGGATGAGCTAACCCCTAAGAACAAGAACACGCCCGAAGCTTTGCTCTGTTCTTGTCCACATGGAGAATAGCTGCTTTCGGTGCTAGCGTCCTCCATGGGCTCCCCCTCACAGGCACCCAGAGAACTGGCTGGGCAGCAATGATCCTCCCTGACAAGATTCCCCTCATTACCATTCAGGATCTTTTTGAGAGACTCGGTTCTCCATAGCCTGCTGGTCTAGGAGGAACTTACGGAATGAAGTTCCCACCCCGGCAAAGCTGAGGGCCAGCCTCTGGATCTATTCTCTCCCGGCCCCATCGTTTAATGAGCACACCAGGAAAGCATCTCACACAGAAGGGACTGGCCATTGGAGAAGCAATGTTTTGTCACAGGACACATAAGGATTCTGGGGCCATGCTCTCTGTCCAGGACTGGGAAGGGTGAAGAAGGGTTTGGGAAGCCTTGTTAACAGACATCTGATCTGTGACCTTGGGCTGACTCCGTTGGGGTATCAGCAACACTCAGCTGTATGCTCTGTGACCTTCTGTCACAGGGGAAGGTTAAGGGAGACACTAGAACCTACTCATCTTCCCCATTCCATCTCTCACCTTTTTGTAGGAAAGAGGTGTTTTCCCTGTGTGGCTATGAGCTTTTTGTTGTTGTTACTCCTCTCTCAAGGATTCCCCCCACCCCCCCAACCATTGATTTTTTAGAGAGGATAGAAGGGAGGGAGGGAGAGAGGGAGAGAGGGAGGGAGAAAGAGAGACATTGACGTGACAATTGGTTGCCTCCTGCACGAGGGATGGGGAACCTGCAACCCAGGTACGTGCCCTTGATGGGGAATCCAACCCATGAGGCTTTGGTGAATAGGCCACCCTGGCCAGGGCTGGTTGTGAGCTTTGATCCAAAATCTTGGGCAACCTGGCCCCAGAGCTGCCCAGAGTCAGATCGCAGGTGGATCTCAAACTAGATTTGACGCCCACAGGGCTGTGGGAACAGAGTCCTCTGGATTTTCTTTCCAGGAGAGAGGGGAGAGGTAGGTGTGGCCCAGAAACCTGTGTCCCAGGGTTCCTGTCATCAGCAGGGGCCCCCCCAGGCCCCGCACACACAGCAGGCCTATTCTGTAGCACTGGGGAAAGGCGCACCAGCTTCCTGTCGGTGACACCATGGAGGTTGTTCGGACAGAGCAGGTCTGGGCCGGTCTGAGCCATGTTTCACCTCCACTGTTGGTTTAGGGCGAGAGAAGCAGAAAGGGGAGAGAGCCAGGCCTGACCACTGAAATTCAGCCTGAGCCCCTGTCTCCCAGGAGGCTTTTCTGCTGTTCCCTGGGACCGCGCCGGCCAACTTTGGGAGAGAGGTGTCCTCTGTTTCTCCAAGGCCCACTCCCTGGAGCCTTGGAGCAGCCAACTGACTCTGGCGTCTCCTTCTCATCCTGCTTTAAGAGGATGCCAATGGGCTCCACCCTCTTCTTGTTGGGAGATGGAGCAGCCACTGCCACAGGCTTCCTCTTTCTCCACACAGGCCCAGAGCATGGGGCCTCCAGCTCTCTGGGTCCCACCGAATCCCCAGGCCCCCTGACACACCGCCAGAGGGTTGCTGCATCACAGCTGGAGGGGGTCGAGCGGGAATTCACACCACACTGCTTTGGGGGTCTCAAGCCCCTTGCGGGAATGGGAGCCCTCGGGTTCTGAGAACCAGCGCTGTCTATGCAGAGACGTCCAGACTGCGACACTGACTCCTCCCAAGCTGTTGCCATCATCTCTCGGCCTCCGCGTTCGCTTTGTAAGGACAGGAGCGGGACCTCTTCCTCTCTCCACGCCCCAGGGCACCTAACACAGGACCGCCCACAAAGTAAGGTCTCAGCACCCCCAGGACCACTTGGCCATCCTGGGGACTCAGTGCCCCTAAAGATTAGCTTTGCAACCATGGAGAGCGAGCGGGAGCAGGTCTAGGAAAGAGGCCCTGCCCTCTGGCACCTCTGAGCACACCTTCTGTTGGATTGACTTCAGATGAAAGTAAATCTGTGTGAGTTTGCAGGGTCTAGGAGGGAGTGCAGGAACGGACATGGCAGGAAGAATGGACCAGGTCTTTGCACCCCAAGACCATTGACCAGCTGAGGGTTGGCCCCGCTTTGTGGAGGCTTTGGTCAGGCGGAGCTAGGAGAAACCATCTGGGAGAAGTCCCAGAAAAATGTTCTCTTCACCCCGCCACCCTCAGCCCCAGGCCCAGGCAAACACTCTCCATGGTTGCAGAGCTAATCTTGGCTAGAGCAGAAGTCCCCAGCCACCAACCTGTCTTATTCCACACCCCCATGAACTTCTTCCCCATCCCTGATCTGTCCCACCATCTCAGATCTCGGGTAGCAGGGTCCCTTGATCATCATGCATTTTGATTTTTCCTCTCCCTCATGCCCTTGACCAGTTCCTCTTCCTTTTGCTCCCTTCAGCAAGATGGCCTTGGGAGCTATTGATCTGCCTTTGACCTACAGCCCTCCGTGTCAACCATCCTCAGCCTCACTCCCCAGAGGAGCCCTGAACAGCTCCAGTAACCTGCCCCAAGGTGGAAGTACAGTTTCAGTAATGACAGCCTTTTGTGGTTCTAACTCAGGGGTCAGCAGCCAGTATGGCCCACAGGTCAAATCCAGCCCACCATTCTCTAAGTGAAATTTAATTGAAACACAGTCACACCCATTCATTTGCATAGTGTCTGGGCTTCTGTGTGCTTCAATGGCAGAGTTGAGTAGTTGTGACAGAGCCTACAAGGTCGGCAAAAAGCCTACGATATTCACTCTCTGGTCTGAAGTCTTGTTGGAATGAGGTCCTGTGGTTGTGTACGAGGAAGTGGCTCTTGGTGTTTTCTGCAGAAGTTGCTTGAGCCTTTGGAAGGCATCAGTGAGTGAGTGCCTTACCACAGACAGGTGGCAGCAAAAGAAGACACAATTGCCATCTTGTACCCACAAAACAGCACAGTCACCCCAATAGTGAAGAGGATATTCTTGCTCCAGGAGAGCGAGCTGGGGTTGGAGGTCTGATCTGGGCTTGGAACAGGGCAACAATTCGCCAATTTTCTCACCACTACTCTCCGTGAGAGCCTCTTGGTGCCACAGGGACAGAAACAAAAGTGTCGTCATTAACACAAACCTGTGACATTTGTCTAAAGTAAGGCGTCTTGACTGGTGTAATACTAGATCTCTCCACCGCCTGCGGACTGAAAGGTCCCAGGTTCGATTCCGGTCAAGGGCATGTACCTTGGTTGTGGGCACATCCCCAGTAGGGGGTGTGCAGGAGGCAGCTGATCGATGCTTCTCTCTCATCGATGTTTCTAACTCTCTATTTCTCTCCCTTCCTCTCTGTAAAAAATCAATAAAATATATTTAAAAAAATAATAATAAAGTAAGGCGTCTTGACTGGTGTAATACTAGATCTCTCTACCCTTTGGCGACCAGGTCTCATCAAGGGTTCAGGACTTGTATTTGCTCCCTGTTCCTCTCATCTCAATGCAACTATGTGAGTCATGAATGGTCAACACTTCCACCCACACAGGACTGGTCATTTAGTGGCAGGGCCATTTTCACTGTGGGCTTGATGATAATATTGTTGACGTAAGAAAAAAAAAAGCTGTAGAGAAGTTTTATGAGTTTACTTGAGCCGAACTGACGACAATTGCTGGGAAGCAAAATCTCAACAGACTGAGAAAATGCTCTGGAGAATGGCAGTTTGGCAGCTTATTTTGATCCAGGAGAATCGAAGGGGAAAATGTAAGGGGCAGTTATAGGAAATCCATTGGTGGTAGATTATTGAGGCGGGAAAAAGCAAAGCAGGGAAGTCTCTGAGATTGGATAGAGAGAAAAGCGGAGAGACACATTTCTTTCCCATTGGTGGGTACAGCATAGTTAACAGTCAGCATTTACAGCACATGGAACTTATATTTGGGGAGCAAGGTAACAATGAGAGGTTCTGTGGTCTCATGCTCTGAGGTGGTGAGTCCAGAAAAAAAAGGGATTTCTCTGACATTAAAGAATATATTATCTTAAATGCAAAAGACAACAAATAGGCTCAGTTAAGACTGACCTTTGTCAAAGAAGCTGCAGGCCTAGGACCTGACTACCTGCCCTGACCTGCTTTTCGTTAGGGATTTTGATGCTCAGACCATTACCCTCTGTGGTTACTTTTGGTTTTTGAGTTTGTAGGGCCTGCCATGCTGGCCTCCCTTGAGCTTGTCAGCGTTAGTAGGTGGCCCCTTTTTTATCCACAATATTAATAATGATATAATTACTACGACTATTCTCTCACACATGGGACTTGCTCTGCCAGAAATTACGTACTTTACCTCATGACTCGCATACTGCCAGATTCCACCCATCGCTTTGTCACAACAAGCCACGCCCCCTCCTCGGTGACTACGCCCAGGGTTGCTCGGACTCTGCCCTGTATCCGACACTAGAATCCAGATCAACTGGGGCTCCTACTGGTCCTGCTCTGGAAGCATCTCTGAGGCACTGCTGTATTCAGATGTCTTGGGGGCCTCACCCCACGCCGTTTTGAAGCCACACCATAACTTACATCGGGCCCTCATCATCATTGCTCTGGGAGTTGCCTCTGAGCTGCTACACCGCCTGCATATTCAGTTCTACGAGCATGATGGTCGCCGAGCCTTCCCTGGGGCTCCACTCTCTTTAGCATCCTTGACCTTGATGGGAACTGTTGGTCTCAGGGTCCTTGGGAGAAGCCTCACTGCTCCTTTCTGACGAGTTACTGTCTTTAGGACAACTCTGCTGCTGTTGCTGCTGCTCCACAGACTCCCGGGATGCCATTGCTTTGTTTGTTTATTCAAAAAAATAGTGCCCAGCACCTTTTGTGTGGACAGAGTGGACAGGACACAGTCCCGACCTCAGAGGAGGCTGCGGGCTAGGTAGGGGAGAGACCAAAACACACGAGAGGCATAGAGCACTGGGTGCAGTGGGAACTTGGACTTGGAAGCGATGGCTCAGGAGGACTTCCCACGGGGCTAACATCGAGATGCATTTTCAAGGAGGGGCAGGAGCCAGGCAAAGGGATGGAGGGTGGGGGTAGAGTTACAGGCAGGAGCAGCAACTTATACATTAACTGAAGGCATAGGAGAGCGTGAAAGGTCTGAAAAAGGTTTATCTCTGTTTTCCTTGACTTACGGGGCCTACAGATGCACTCACAGTGCCCAAGACTCCAGACCCCACCAGAAGCCGAGCATTACAGGTGACAGTGTCCCCCATGGGAACGCAGACCAGCCCCCACTTGGGACACAGACCCCTGGGTCGTACCATGTGGCTCTGTTCCTTCCTTCTCCTACTGCCCCTGACACAGACTGCGGGTCCACCTGATCCTAGCATGGGTTGTCCCTTCTATTAATCGAGGGATATTTTCCTAAACCACTCTGATGAATTTCACTAGCTTAACATAAGGAAACAAGTCTTAAAATGCCTTTTTGTCACGTCTTCAGAAGCTCCATAGCATCTAGACCACCACCGCACTCTACCAAACTAGAATAAGCCCAATTCCCCATCACCCCCACCACCAGCACCACCTATGGAATCCTTGGTAATGTTCACTAGACGCTACTGGCCCTGCCCTATTCTTACACAACTGGTTGAAAATTACTACTTGTCCTGTCATCGCATAGCTTTAACTTGAGAAAGGCATAGAGAAGACGGAGACCCCTGTCCCAGTTCTCAGAGAGAGAGAAAACATCTAAAACGTTAATCTGGTGTTTGTGCTTGGCTTTATGGTTTCCGTGAGGTTTGTTCAATTGATGCCAGCAACATCTGGAACTGGGAGTGTGTCTTGTCACATTGCAATAAAAGGAGGTTCCCATGGCTGGGTTTCCCTGCAGGAGGTGGAGCAATGGAGGGTGCGAGGGTGTCGGAGGGCAGGGCCTGTGATTTTGTCTAAGGACGGAGCAGCCATTCCATCGGCTTAAGGCAGGACCCAGCAAGTAGAGAACTGCCACCAAGAGCAGGTCCTTTGCACCGTTCTGTCCTTTAACCAGCCAGTTCCCTTCTTCCTACACCTCCCCACTCCTTTACTTCTAGGCTCTTAGCGCTCTTCTGCTCTGAGCCATGATGTTAACTCTTAACTCCAAATCTATCCCCCAACTTTCTCCCATAAAAAGATTTCTATTCACAAAATAGAAATAGTCACACACAAAAAACCCCACAAAAACACACACCGAAAAACCCCAATGTGCCGAGGGACAGATACAGGAAATGTCGGAGTGAAATCAGTTTTAAGACAATAGGGCAAGGGTGACTTCTTTTCCTGCCATAAAAATTCCTGTACAGTTATTATGATCATATTTTGTTAATAAAAGTGATATATTTTTATTTCTTTCTCTTTCCCTCCAGATTTTTGAGTCGACTATATTGCCAATCTTTGATACATTGGGTTAGGGTTACGTGCTATCTGCTTAAAGCTTGCTACTCCCAGAAGCAACTGTTCTCGGAAGATGGATTCCTGGAGTCAGCTGATCACCAAATGCTGTTTCTCTACTGTCATCGAAGTAGCACAGCTGAGAGTGTAGGGAAGGGGTAGGTGGTGATGCCCTAAACCTTAACAGTGGGAAAGACCTTGATGGTCATTTGGTCAAATCTTCCTTCCCCCCAAGTGGTGGAAATCTCCCCCAAAACACCCAGAGCTGCTTGATTGCTTCCAGCGATGGGAACTCACTTCTGTGAGAAGGCAGTTCAGCCTTCCAATGGTATTGTTAGCAAGGTCTCTTTGGTTTTGCTGAAAGAAAATCTGCCTTCCTGAAAATTCCTTTTACCAAAGCAAGTTAGATTCTCTGGAGCTGAAATAAGTCTAATCCCTTTTGCCATGTGATAGTAGGTTACATATTTAAAAGTAGCCACCACACCCCAAGGTTTTTCCTCTCTAAGCAAAATAAAATCTTAAAATCCTTCACCTATTTCTGGTGTGACTCTTACACAGTCGACCTGCCTCTAGGAGTCTCTCTAGTTGGTCAACATCCTCTTCAAATCTGGTTCCAAAATTGGGCTTGAACTCCAGGTACATTCTATCCATGTGCAAAATAGAGTGTGTCTTACAGCTCTTTTAGCAGCCCTAGGAGGCCATTGGAGTTGAACTTGGAGTAAATATTCATTTCTTCCTTCTGTCTCTGCCTCTCCCCAACCCTTTATCCCAAAGGTCCCATTTCCTAATACCATCACATTGGGGGTTAGGGTTCCAACATAGGAATTTTGGAAGGACACAAACATTCAGTTTATAACACTACATTCCCCTCTCCCCCAACCCCTGGCAACCACCTTTCATTCTACTTCATGTTTATGACTCTGACTAGGGATCTCAGGCAAGTGCACTCATACAGTGTTTGTCTCCTTGTGGCTGGCTGATTTCACTTAGCATAATGTGCTCAGGGTTCATCTGTGTTGTCGCGTGCATCAGGATTTCCTTCCTTTTTAAAGCTGAATAATGTTCCATTTGATGTATATACCACTTTCTGCTTATCTATTCATCTGTTGATGAATACTTGAGTTGCTTCCACCTTCTGGAGAAGTTTTGAGTCAGCACATATTCGCCCAAGTCCTTAGTCTACTTGACCTTTGTCAACAGAACATAGCACATATCATCCAACAGACCCTTGATAAGAATTTACTAACATTCTGTCTTAATCTCTCACTTACTGTGCTCATTTGCTGAATCTGGGTGTGTCAATCTTCAGTCATCTTGAATTTTCTTGTCGGGATGAGTCTCTGTCTTCAGCATGCTGGTGCTGACCTCAGGAAACCTCTCTGGGAGCGTTCTCACCTTAACTCTTGCTCTTCCACACCAATTTCTTTGAAGAACTTTTCTGATTAGGCCTTTCTGGATCAAATTAATCCTCCTTTCCAGAGTTGGCAGGCTCTGTTATAGTTCAGAGTTGAAATGTGATTTCTTCCTCGCCAACGTGAAATATGTCTTAGTACATTTCCTTTTAATTAAATGACTTGGGATATTTTTATTTCTCTGGATGAATCCTTCTCATCAAGAGGCGTGATGATTCACTTGGGAAAGCAAACTGAAAATTTATGTTGCTCATAAATGTTTGACAAGAAGCCACTTCATACTCTGGGATAGGAAGTCATAGGCTTGCCATATGGATGGTCTATTTGAGAGCCTTTGGTTCTGAAGTAAATACCCATCCAGTTGGGCGTCAGTGTGAGCAGCATTTATCTCCACGCCACTAGGTGAGACCATGTGTGAGTTCATCCCTGTAGACCCACCCCTGCCGGCCACTCCTGGCTGGACTGGTGGCCTGTGTGAGAGTCACATGTTCACCTCAAACAGGCCAAGTTGGTTTGGATTTTCAGTTCTCAGCTTCTTTGGGGCTTTATGCCATCCTACAAGAATGTAAATTCTAAATTCTGTGATAATAGAAGCTTATATAATGCCAAACACGAGCGCACATGTCCTATGTCACTGGCCTAAGTTTAATTGGAATACCTAGCAATTTTGAATTGCATGACTAAACCAGTTGTCCTGCTGTGACCCTACCCCTCGCAGCTCTTTGTGTGGGTGGAGGGCAAGAGTTTCCTCCTTGGAGTAGGGAGGAAATGCAGATGTCCTGGAGGAAGCAAGGGCTTTTTACAAATAGGAGACAAAAGGAAGAATTGTACAAGGGTCCTCTAGAGCAGTGGCCACCAACCGGTGGTCCGTGGACCACTGGTGGTCCGTGAGGTCTGAAAGGTTGGCGACCACTGGTTTAAGGAAACCTTTGGAGCAGCGGTCGCCAAGCAGTGGTCCGCGGACCGCTACTCTACAGGACTCAACTGCCCAGGAAGGTCTGGGAATGCCTGAGGCTACCATCGCTGAGAGGCAAGAGCACAAAGAATGAACTATGACTGCAAGTGTCTGAAGGACTTGATTTAGAAACCATTGGAAAGGTCAGAATTGATTTAACTGGGGCCGAGACTGCCACACCCAAGAAGGGTGAGGGGCCTGACATACAGAGAATGTGGGGAGGCCGCTCAGCCCACCGCTGCAGCTGGCTTGGTTGTCTTGACACAGCAGTCTCCTTCCTAAAGACTTCAAAGTCTCCATCTTTGTATATGTAGATGCTATGCTAATGGCTCCTCCCAGACTGTGGATCAGCAGCAGAGTCACCCACTGCCCATCCTAAAAGGATTAGGGAAGTGGGGCTGATTCAGGGCATAATCCAGATAGGATGCAGGCTGTACCAGTCAGCAAGAGCCTGGTCTGTGTGCAGGCCTCAGACCCGCATCACGTGCCCCGTTCAGCAGTCCTCCAGCAGGGCTCGGTCTTTCCAGGGCTTTCTTCTCTAAGGCTAACCCCTCACCAGTAGGCTTGCTCTCTCACTGGCTTATTTCCTTACAGAGCAACACATTTCACCTATGAATGAGCAGGACGGGGGCCTGACTCCCTCATTAATCGAATCCATCTTGCACGAGGTTGACTTAACAGTTGAAAATCAATCACTACAATTCACCATGCTAACAAAAACAAACCCATGTTTTTATCTCAATACATGCAGAAGATGCACTTGGAAAAAAAATAGCATCCATCAAGGATTAAAACCCTTAGCAAACTATAAATAGAAGGGAACATTCTCAACCTGGTAAGGGGCATCTACAAGAACTTACAGCAAAATATCACACTTAATGGTGAAGGATTGAATGCTTCTCTCTTGGAATTGAGGAAAATGTAAGAATGTCTACTTTCACTTCTTCAACACTGTAGTGGAGATCCTGGTCAGTGCAATAATAGAGGAAAAATAAGTTAAAAGGTATAGAGTTGAAAACGCAGTATAAAACTGTCTTTATTCACTAATTACATGATCATTCATGTACCAAACCCTAAGGAATCTATGAAAACAAATAATTGCGTTTAGCAAGTTTGCAGGATACAAGGTTAATTTACAAAAATCAGTTGTATTTCCCAATACTATAAACAAAACACAAACAGAAAATAAACTGCCATTTGTAATAACATCAAAATATGAAATAGGAATAAATCTGACAAAAGATGTGTAGATCTGTATACTGAAAACTACAAAACATTGCTGAACAAAATTAAAGACCTAAATAAATGAAGAGATATGCCATACTCATGGATGGGAAGAGTCAATATTTTGAAAATGCCCATTTTCACCAAATTGATCTGCAAGAATCAACACCATCGCAAACAAAATCCCAGCGGGATTTGCTGTAGAAACTTCCTGATTCAAAAGTTGATATACGTCTATCAAATCAACATGTTGTACACCTTAAACTTACTGCAAGGTCAAATGTCAATTACATTGCAGTGAAAATAATTTAAACATTGATATGTAACATTTTCCCTCCACACCCTCACCCCTAACCTGAACCACAAGTTTTGTTTGTATTAATTTTTTCCCTTTCCTTTTTATTTTTACTTCTGTGGGAGTCCTATTCTTCTTCCCAAGATAGTATTTGGCTCCCTCCTTTCCCTAGAATTGTCATGGTGGTTGCAAAGAAACATGATTATGTGTGATTCAAAATAAAAAAGTACATCGATTTATCAGTTTCAAAATATTTCCCCCCAGGAAAAAGAATGTTCAAAAACAGGATGGGCTTCCTTGGAAGAGACTGAACTCTCAGTCCCTGGAAACATCCAAGAGAAACTGCACTATCTTCATTCAACACTCACTCACAAACACCTACCATGGACCAGGCGCTGGGAATACAAGCGGTAAATAAGGCAGACATGGTCTTCTATCCTCCCGCGTCTTAACATTTAGAAGCATAGCCAGGATCACAGAGAGGAGAGATTTAGACGAGGTGGCTCCACAGTTCTCTCCTAGGGTCTATAAATGTATGTTTCTGGGATAAAAACACACACACACACACAACCAAAACCAAAACAGACCTTTGTCTAGTAAGGCAAATGGTTCTCTTGTGCCCTCTCGGTTTGGGGTTTGACTGTGGGAGACTGAGTGCAAAGGAAGGAAGAACCCCAACACCTACAAAAGCACCCTCTGGCCTAAAACAACAGAATGTGCCTGGCTCCTTCATTAATCGAATCCATCTTGCACACGAGAGCTCTCGTGAGCCCCTGCCAGAGGGAAATGTCTAACACATGGCCATTGTTGCCCCCGGGAAAGCGTGGAAGGGACTTTGTCAGAAAATGCCAACCCATTTCCAGGAAAGCCCACCTTCTGGCCTTGTCCCCTTTCCCTGGCTCTGGGTGCTGCCTCGGGACCCTCGGCTCGGGGACAGTGAGGCGGCTGTGAGCCAACCCAGGCCATAGTGTGCAGATGGCCTGGCATTCGGGGGCATTCTAGGCCTATCCCTCCAAGAATTCCACTGAACAAGGACGGTTCCAGGAAAACGGGGAGCTGTAACGAGGCTCATGGCTTCGGCACACAGACCAGCACAGTCCCCTGAGCAGACTGGCCGGAGTCAGGCCGGAGGAGATCACTGGCTTCTCCTACAAACAAACCGCTTGGAGTCCCCCGCCTTGTTGGGCATGCTCACTGCTCCCTCCCTAAGACACGCCTGGGGTCTCAGCCTGGGGCCAGCTGCAGCTCTGATACCTGGGAGCAGGCGGGAGGCGTTTCAGAGGGTGAATGGGCACCGGGTCACCACCCCGTGAGCAGTTGTGCCCAAAGCGCTCTCTTGCGTCCTCCGCATCTTTTTTCACGTTCCGTCTTCTTCCCGGGACGTTCTCTGCCTTCTGTCCTGGGGAAGCCCAGCTCTTTTCCCAGCGTTATTGTAAGTGCCACCCTTTCATGCCGCTGTCCTGGACTCCTTCAGCTCCAGACAATCTCTCTTCTCACAGCATCCCATGGTCAACAGTCTACCACACATTGCAGAATGCTGTACGAATTACATTTTTTAATTAAAATTAAATTCCAAGTAACTTAGAGACCGTGGCTAATTCTCCTTTTACATCTCACCCCGCCCTTAAAGCAGGATGATTCCTGCCCAGAATCTAATGATGATTCCACCATTAGACTAAGAGAAGCCTGGGGGGATGGAGCTGAGAAAACAGGCTTTAGAGCAGAACCTTCCCAAACCTGCAGAGGTCACGGCCAGGTCCCTCCACTTGTCTCTAGAAGGTCAACCACAGCCCCTTCTGTCCCAATAATCTAAAAAATTAGGAAACTCAATTCACACTCAGTGATGCCTAATTCACCCTGAGTTCCACCAAAGTGAATTTTCCAGATCACTGGAGCTTACTTATTAGAATCCAAAAATTAAACATGATTTACAAAACATACTTTTCTAAAAGCGTTTAGAATATCTCTGGAGAGGTCCAAAAGAGATTGGTTCCAGAGGTCGTATCCATGGAGGACAATTGGGAGATGAAGGAATGGAAGAGGGAGGAAACCTACTTTTCACCATGTACCCTTTTGTGCCTTTTGCATTTTGAGTGATGAACATCGATTACCTACGAATGTAAAACGAATGGTGGACTTCCTTAAATATAGCTGCTGAACCTAATTTAACTTTCTGTCTGGATCAAGGTCATCATTATTGTTTGATTGGTTTGTTCCTAAATAGCATAATTCCAACAGAGGATATTGGGTGATAGGGTTATAGTCACTGGCCCTTTCCTAAATGGCTCCCAAACTTCTGAGTCTCCAGAGGTCTGGGGTTTGGTTTACCCTTTAGATTTTCTCTCTTCCCCAGCAGCCACCAGTTTCTGTTGTTCTCATAGCGGCTCCTTAGAGCAGTGGTTCTCAACCGTCTGGCCCTTTAAATACAGTTCCTCATGTTGTGACCCAGCCATAAAATTATTTTCGTTGCTACTTCATAACTGTAATGTTGCTACTGTGATGAATCACAATGTAAATATCTGATATGCAGGATGGTCTTAGGCGACCCCTGTGAAAGGGTCATTTGACTGCCAAAGGGGTCGCGACCCACAGGTTGAGAACCACTGCCTTACAGCAACCACTGACCTTCCTTCTGACTCCCTCATTTGTTCTGATGAGACTTGGAAGTCAGATGATCGCAGATGATAAATAGGATTCAGTGAGCGGAGATGGGAAGACGAGAATTCTAGGAGTTGTAATAAAGTGGATTAGGTTGAATGGTGTTCTAATCTTACACCAGCATTACTTTCCTTTCACTCATAAATCATAGGGTGCTGAGCCTTCAGATGGCGTGTCCTTGGGTGGGGCAGGCCTAATGGACACAAGTAGTGACCTGCTGGAGGCAATGCCTAGGAAAACTAGAGATAACTGGTATCTCTCTGTCCCTGGAAGACAGGAAAACTGCTAAGATAAAACCTAGGAGTTCAGAAAGTGACAAAGATCGGTGTCATCAATATGTGAACCTCATGATACCTTTTTTGGCCTCTCTGTGATTTCTCTGCTTATTTTTAGATTTTGGTTTAGATTTTTGCATGATTTTTGCTTATTTTAGACTAGAGGCCCAGTGCACAGATTCATGCACCTTGGCGTGGCCTGCGGGGATCAGGCTAAAACTGGCAATCCAATGCCACCTGCTGCTCCTGCCTGCTTCTCCCATTCATCCCAGCCCTGCTGTGCCTGCTGCGGCTCCCGCCTAGTCAGTCCCGGTAGGGAGAGGCTCACGCTGCCGCAGTGGCGCTCACCAGCTGTGAGCCCTGCGTCTGGCACCCGTCGGTCAGTTGAGCGGCGCTCCCACTGTGGGAGCACGCTGACCACCTGGGGGCAGCTCCTGCATTGAGCGTCTGCCCCCTGGTGGTCGGTGTGCATCATAGTGACCAGTCGACTGGTCATTCGGTTGCTTAGGCTTTTATATATATAGATACCTGAGTGACTAGATCAGTGGCTTCTAGAGAAGTAGAGCTACAATTAATATCATTAAAGTTATTGTTTTCTCTCTTTATCTGAATGAGGTTAAAGAAAAATCCTGGACAATGAACGGGCAACATAGATTTAAGCAACAATTGCTCCACATTCAGAATAAGCCACACCCCCGTGAAGGCTCAGATCTGTCACCTCCGTGGTGCCCTGAGCCCCACTCTCCTGGGTTAAAGTATAAGAAGTGTGGAAAATTATCGGGGATCTAAAAAGAGAGTTGAAAATCAAAGGCAGAGCCTGAGAAGAGGCCATAAATATAGTGTTGATGTCTAAAAGAGAAAGCTAATTGTGGAAATTACTGGCCAGTCAATTGGATAGTCATAGTAATAAAACAGATGTTAACAGTGGACATCCATCAACATCTGGAAAGGATAAAGTCACCAAGGATTTATGGGAAGGAGCGAGTTCAAGAGACTCGGCAGAAGACAAAGCGAGAGCGAGGCCAGGGCTTTAGTGAAGGACTTGGAACCGGGTAAAAGGCTTTGCTCCGCCTGCCACGCCATGTCTACTCCCTGCCCAGCTCAGATAGCTCTGGAGGAGAACGTGGTCACATGGACTCAATAACTGGCTGGGCCATCATCAGAAACGAAGGATAATGACATAAACACCCAGAAACAGCTCCAGTGAGGAGAGTGGGGGGCTGAGGGCGCCTCCCTAGAGAGCAGGATGACCGGGTCTGGTTTTAGTTAACACCTTTGCTAATGACTGAAAAGCAGGAACAGATGTCAAGCCAATGTAAAAAGCACATGCACTGTAGGTGAGGTGCACACACCCACCAGCAAGGAATTTACCCAACGGGTGTGAGAGCGACCCCCTAAGGCAGCTGGAAATCGCCTAGGTCGGGGCAGCCTGGAGAGTGATCTGAAACAGGAGACCAGCCACCCTCCCAGGTTGGACGAGGAAAGGGTGAGGGGTGGGGTGGAGGGACCGGAAGTAAGGGTGGCCAAAAGCAGCCGCGGGGGACCCATACGTTTAACTACATAACAATGGAAATGAGGAAGCCCACAGAACAGAGGCTGCGTTTTGAGGTTTGTAAATGGATGGCTGTGGTTCAACAAATGGGACATAACTGACCCGTTCATTCGGGGCTCAGGGGAAAGAAAGACGGCAGGAGTGTGCAGATCGGGCTTTGGACATTGACCCGGAATGTTCACGTCCTAAGGGTGCATATCTGTGCACTCCTGGGTCAGACCCCTAGAATGTTTGAAGTCCCGTAACCTAGCCCCGACCCTGACACAGGGTAGATGCTCAGTGACTATGGGACCAAGGAAGGAAGCTCTGGAGAATTCTCAGTATATCTGAGATCACTGCGTGAAATGGGGTGAGGGTTGCTGCTAAAGACACTCCCATCTTTGAGATGTGGGGACTCTGCGGTTGGAAGAAAAAGAGCCAGGAGCAGACGGGTTTTAAGCAAACAGTGACGGCTGTCCCACCTGCTGCTCTGGGGCCTCCACCTGCCCCTTTCCTGCCTCTGAAAATGGAATGGTGGTGCATCTACTGCTCCTGCTGGTTCTGCTGCTCCTGCTCTTGACTTTGGCTAAGGGACTGGTCACCTATGAGCAAACCTTCCTTTCTTGTGTACCTGCCCCAACAGGGTTCTAGCTCTTTCTGGAAGGACCCAGCTGAGATTCATTGCTTTCCCTGTTTAACTCCAAGTCAGCAGCTCAGAGGAACGACCCATTTTTTAAAATGTTTTCTTAAAATATATTTTTTAATTGATTTCAGAGAGGAAGGGAGAGGGAGAGAGAGATAGAAACATTGATGATGAGAGAGAATCATTGATTGGCTGCCTTCTGCACGCCCCCTACTGGGGATTGAGCCCGAAACCCGGGCATGTGACTCCAGGTTTATAGGTTGACCGGGCCCTTCATTCCATGTTTGTGGAGAGGTCCTTTCTCTCTGCCCCCAGATGTGAATAAAGAAGCACATGGCCGGCCCAGTTCCTGCTGGTGCACACCTTGCACCCAGCCTGCAGTCAGGGCAGACACGTGGGAAGGGCAGAGCCGAGACTCAGAGAGCAACGGAGCTGGGCCTGAGCAAACTGATCCTGAAGTCAGAATGGCTTGGGAGTTTTCAGCTGTGGGAACCAAAGAAATTTCCCTTTATTGTTTAAGCCAGTTTGGGTTAATTTAATGTGACTAATGTTGTTGTTTTGCAAAAATGCAATTGGCACTGGCGACATAAATATGTTCATTTCTGCCATGGGGTTGGATTTTTGCATTGAGCATGACTGGTGCTATCGTGTTCCTTCTTCTATGCTTCTCTGTTCAGACCCCCGGGAACCCCAGTGCTGACAGTGGGCCTTAGGCTTTCAGGGGTGACCAGCTTCATTCATGCACCAAGTCTACTCCTTCTTCTTTCCTTGTTGCAACAAAGTGGGCTCCACAGTGTCTCTGACCGGTGTGTAGACACAGACACAGATGTGGCACCAGCCCCTCTGTGTACTTGGCCATGAGGAGTCCTCGTGGTGACTCAGAAGATGCCCAGTTTCGTCTGTTAAATTGTCAACAAAATAAGCACAGCACTTGACCTTCAAAGGGAACGTATGTACCCTCGAGAGGACTCCGGGGTCTGTGGGCCTCATTGAAAACACGATATGGTGGGAAGCACCTGGGACTCGGCGCCGGAGGCCAGGTTGGCGCCCGGCTCCCTGACTCCTGTGCTGTGATCCTGGACAAAGATTACCTTCTTCGGAGCCTCCGTCTCCGCCCCTGTAACAGGGAGACTGACTCACCTGGAAAACTTTTACGAGGCACCTGTTGCGGGCCAGGGCTATCCTGCCTGCCTTCCGCTACTTCACAGAGCTGTTTGGAGGATCGAATGGGATTATTTAGTAGGAAGCGTAATGCAAAACCAAAGCTCCTACAGTGGTTAATATTTTGTTTTCTTGCACTTATCTCTCCCCTCCTGAGCCAGACAGGCTCCTCTGCACCCTGTCAAATGCGTCTCAGAGGTTGTTCTCACGTCTCCCTCCGTGGTCTCAGGGCGCCCTCTCTATAGATCTAACCGGTCCTGTCTGTTTACCTGCCGTCTCTCCTCCCTGGCCAGGAGACGGCCAGCTCAGGGCTGCTGCCTGGTCCACAGGGAGTCAATCAAGTGGATGATGGCTCACGAATGGGCCTGAGGCTGTAGGGGAGGACGATGAGGCCTGAGAAGAGAGGACAAGGAAGTCAGGCGCTCCTTCCCCACTTGAGGATTCTGCCTAATCCTGGCCAGGGGCACCTCCCATTGCTGGCCTCCACTACAACCCACGTGTCAGTCACAACAACGGCAACAGCAGGGCACGAGTTTGCTCTGTAAACGGTGACTGAGTCAGGGTTTCGCTTCCCCAAGAACCTCCCTGGGAGAGATTGGAAAAGTTGAGGCTGCCTTCGCCTTTGGGGCCACCGTCCCTGTCCCAAGGTCCAGCACAGGGGCAGGGTGTCTCCCTGGCTGTTTGAAGGGCCACCGGAAGCATGTGCTCCTGGCTGGCTTTGTCTACTGAGAGGCGGAGGGCGGGAGGACTGGGTGACAGCAGCCATCCCAGGAAAGGAGGAGGGGTGGGAGGTGGGGAGAGGGCCGGGTTTTCGGAATTGCACGGGCCTGGTCCCTGGGCTGGGGTGGGGTAGGGTGGAGAGAGAGGGCAGCCACTCCACACTCTGCTGAGCCCAGATGGCAGGTCCGTGAGAACCACTTAATTGCCCACAGAGAGAGGACATCCCACTTTGGCAGAAGATGTAAGCCGCTCAGAAGCAGTCCCCACTCTCCCCGCTCCCTCTATCCCTCCCCCTGGGAATGCCCTTCGATGGGTCCACGGAGGGCTTCCAGGACCTTGACGCCTGGCTCTGCCACCAGCCTCCAGGGCGGGACATGCAGAAACAACTCAAGGAGCTTTTCCATTGGGAGTGGCTGCGGGAGTTCCTCTGTGCGCCCACCCTGGCCAGGGCTCTCCCACGAGCTCCCAGCAAGCCCAGCTCTGCCTGCTCCCAGCCTGTCTTGGTGCCAAAGCCCTCGTGCTGGGGACGCTCGGGGAAGAAAAGGAAGAGGGAGTAGAGACAGCTCTGAGTTCAGAGGTAAACAGATGAGGGTGTCGGCGAAATACATCAGGGCCCTCCCACTTCACAGTGGCTCTGCATGACCTCAGGAAACCCAGTGACCCCTGTGAGCCCTGGTTTACTCCTCTGCAGAGGAAAGCTCAGGAGACCTACCTGATGGTACGTTGTGCAATGATATATGAAGTGCCTGGCCCTCGACAGAGCAACTCCTTCCTCTCCCAGGCTAAGGGGATGCTCAGGTCCAAGCCCAAAGTTGTTGGTGGTTAATATAGAGATTTTCTTCTCCCACCTCCTTTGCTATCTCGATCTAGTTCCTATTCTCTTTTGACACAGTTAGTTTTACTCTTCCTATTGCAAAGACTTAAAAATCCATTCTGCATTAGTGCTGGTTATAAAACAATTATATGTATTATACATTTACTTGCATATATGCGTGTGTGTGTATATATATATATTTTGCAAAATATCTGCAAGGGCAGCTCAGTAAGCTTGCCCTGCCCCCTTCTCCCCCCCCCCCCCCACACACACACAGGGCTCTGTCACTGTCCAGGTGGGAACCACAGTAGGCTTTGTAACCCCAGCTGGGCTTCTGAAACAAGTTGCATGTAAATGGGCAGCTTCAACAGAGAATCCTATTTGAATGCACTTTTTTGGACATTCAGCAGCTGGTATGTGTTTCCAGAGGCCTCTAGCCCTGTCCCCGGGCTATTCTCCTTTGCCCGTGGCCCTGGGGCTCCCCACCCCGCCTCCATCTCTCAGAGAGGATGTGGCCCCCTCCCCTTCTCTCACTGAGGGCCCAGTCTCTGTGCGTCCCCAGAGCATCCTAGCCACGTGTTCTCATTGCTCAGGGATGCGGTCGAAGGCTGGATGCTCTTCTGCTCTCTCTGGCTTCCCCTTATCCCCACAGAAACGGTCCCCACCGGCCAACGCCCGGGACTGGGCTTTAAGCACACTCCACGGCATCCACTCAGTTGAGTCTTACTCGCCCTCAGCAGAGGCCTGCCAGAGCCGGCGTGGCTGGGGTCGAGCCAGATTACCCCGACTGGGCCCTGGAGTCGCCAGAGCTAGGTTTTATTTATTTTTAAAAAAATATATTTTATTGATTTCGGAGAGAGATAGCAACATCAATGATGAGAAAGGATCATCGATCAGCTGCCTCTTGCACGCTCCCTACTGGGGATTGAGCCCACAACCCCGGGCGTGTGCCCTTGACGGGGAATCAAACCTGGGACCCTTCAGTGGGCTGGCTGATGCTCTATCCACGGGACCAAACCGGCGAGGGCTCCACAGCTAAGTTCTATTTGAGCCCCAGCTCTCACGGAGTATGTGCTCCCGGGGAAGTCGCCTGTCACTGGTCTATGTCCACCGCTTCCTCAACTCTAACATCAGTGGGAAGAAGACTAAGATGACTCATCTGCATCAAGACTCCCCAGGGAAACGTGGGCGCTGGGCTTGGCCACTAGGTGGCAGTACTGGGAAGGGCACGGAGGGCTGGATGCCCAGGTGCAGCCTGAGGCGAGAGCTGCCGAGATCACACCCTCAGTGGTCCCCACACAGTCACAGAGCACAGCGTTTGGCCATGTTCTCCCCCCTTCACCTCCCTGCACCCCCCGCTCAGTCACAGGAATAGGCGCACACCCCTCGTCCTCCCTCGCTGGGCAAACCCCTCCTCATCTGCAGGACTCAGCTCCCACAGGTCCCTGCGAAGCTTTCCCTGACACACCCTCCCCCCTCTTCTCAGTGTTCTGGTCACCTCTGCCTCTCGGCACCTTTGATCCACACCCGGATCGTGGCACCTGTCTGTCCCCATTACTGAAGCAGGAAGTCCTTGACGACAGAGACCGGGTTCTCGTTACCTGTTTCCCCAAAGCCTAACCCAGGGCTGGGACAAGGCCTGCTGCCGCATATTTGTTTTTCGGATGAATTAACTGATGAATAGAGTGTGGCAAGGCCAAATCAATCTCTTCATTGTATGCTTTGGATCTGCCTTAACTCTTAGTATTAAGAGTCATGCCTTTTTTTAAAAATATATTTTTTTATTGATTTATTACAGAAGGAAAGGAGAGGGATAGAGAGTTAGAAACATCGATCAGCTGCCCCCTGCACACCCTCAACTGGGGATGCGCCCGCAACCAAGGTACATGCCCTTGACCAGAATTGAACCTGGGACCCTTCAGTCCGCAGGCCGACGCTCTATCCACTGAGCCAAACCGGTAAGGGCAAGAGTGATGCCTTTTAAAATTTTGATCCAGAAGTATTATTTCAGTGGGGTTTTCAGCTTCCTTAGCAATGGAACTCTTGATTCAAATGAAAACCTCTGACCATCGAATATATAAAACATGGAAGTAGAGCTACTGGAGTTGAAGCTGGAACCAAACCTTCTGTCTCTGCCCATTCCCGGTTCAAGGAATACTTCCTTAAATTCTGAGGGCTCTGTAAACACAGTTTGCTAAACACGCCCCTGATTGCTGTAATAATTTATCTTCTATTTATCTTCAGTTCAGAGAAAAGATGAATGGCTTGGGCAGGATTGCATTTCTTGGGGCAGGAAGCCTGTTCCTGTCATCGCACAACCTTGGCAAACAGTACACACTCAGTGGGTTTTTGATAGATTGACTAGAGTTGAGTTGAATTAAAATGACAGACTTGGACGCCAAGCCTTGCTTGAGAAGTTGGAGCGAAATGGCTCTGCCTGGCTTTTCCCCAAGGTAGACGCGGGAAGGTGGGTGAGGAGATGGCTGCCCTCCGGATGACCTCCGTCCTGAATTAATTCATTGTGACCCTGAATCGGGGGCAGGGGGGTGGCCACCGGGCCAGGTAGCCCCATTGCGGAACTGGACGATCGAATCCACGATGTAGTTTCAATCTCTTTGAATACCCCACCCGGGGTCAGTGCACGGCACTACACATACAAACAGGTCAACAGATCATCGTCGCGTTGAAGAAGCGAAGTTCGCAGGTATCAGAGGGTTCAGCCTCGCGGACAGCGGGTGGGCTCCAATAGTGACAGGGCGCTCACCTCCTCGAGGGGCAGCACGGCCACTGCCGGAGAGGGTTCCCTTGCACCCAGCCTCTATCTTCAGCTTCTCCCTCTCGGACAGCTTCTCCCCTGTTCTATACATGTGCTCAGGCCTCTCGATGTCTCTTTGTTCAACTTAAACATTTAAAAAATTCTTTTAAAAATATTCTCCCTTTACCCAGTATCTCTTTACATCTGTCCTTTCCTCCACAGCCAAGCCTCTTGAGAGCAGCCTATGTTCTGTCTCTACTTCCTGACCCCCCTCCACCCCTCAGCCCACTGCAGCCTGGCTTGCCCCTTCCACTCCATTGGCACTACTCTTGCCTAGATCAAAAGCTGTCTTTTTGGACATTCGGCAGCTGGCAGGCGTTTTCAGAGGCCTCTAGCCCCGTCCCCGGGCCACTCTCCATTGCCTGGGGCTCCCCACCCTCATGCATTTCTCAGAAAGGCTGTGGCTGGAGAGCCCTCTCCCTTTCTCTCGCATTGAAGTATCCAGTCTCCTGCCCACGAACATCCCCAGAACATCACTGAGTCCAGCACTTGGACACTGCTGGCCTCCTCCTTGGAACCCCTGCCTTTCTTCATTGCTCGTGACCACGGTCCTGGTTGGCTCCTTCCTTCTCTGGATCCTTCTCCTCTACTCTCTTCTTGGGTTGCTCTTGGCGGGTCCTCCACCTTCTGTTCATCTTTCCCCACCTACTCTCCCGGGCTGTCTCACCTGCTCTTTGTCAGTGAGCAGCATAGTGGTTAGACAATGACATGCTTTACAAGGTGTCCCCCCTGGTATTTCCGTGCCCAACTGGCACCACACATATTTATTACAATGTTATTGACTATATTTCCCATGCTGTACTTTACATTCCCATATTTTATTTTTTATTTCTGATTGCTCTTCATGTGGCAACAGCTAAAGAATGCTGGCCAAACAGTTAAAGGGCTTAATGGTTCATAAACTCTCCGGCGTACATCAACCACCTATTTTAAACATTACGGTTTTTACGTAATTCCAGTTATCGGGAGCCCGGGTTTTCACGCATTGACCTTCTTGGAAGCAGACACACCTGTCTTGGAAACGAGCCGTCCAAAAGATAGGAAGCAATATTTGTAATTAAGTGGAAAATTCCCCCGTGGCTGTGAAGTTAAAGTACAAAGGAACTGATTAAGCACAGTAAAGAGAGTACTATTCGTTCTTTTAGTGAAAACTCTTTGTTTGCCCAAGCCAGAGAGTTGCCATTTCTGAACAGAAGTCAAACACCTGTTGCTTCAGAAAGGAAAATTTCAGACCTGGCTTTTCGGAGCTATCGCTGATAAGGGCTGGCCGTGAAAAGCTTCCAAAAATGGGCATCTGGGCCCAAAAGTTTATCTTCCCCTCTGTTTGTTTTCTTTATCTGTGTGTGTGCCTTCGCTGGAAACATAAATGTGACTCCGGGCCAGGGCTAGCAACCCTCTTTCTTTCTGGAAGGACCACTGGCTTGGGTGTGGCTGCTCCAGATATACTATGAGCCCCACACCACCCGGCCCACCCTGCAACCCCCAGGCCTGTCTTGGCTTGATCAAGCCTTGGTCTCTGGTCAGTGATGGCGAACCTATGACACGCGTGTCAGAGGTGACACGCGAACTCATTTTTTGGTTGATTTTTCTTTGTTAAATGGCATTTAAATATATAAAATAAATATCAAAAATATAAGTCTTTGTTTTACTATGGTTGCAAATATCAAAAAATTTCTATATGTGACACGGCACCAGAGTTAAGTTAGGGTTTTTCAAAATGCTGACACGCCGAGCTCAAAAGGTTCGCCATCACTGATAACTTACTCATCTGATCACTGGCTTGCCTACAGATGGCGCCCCCTCACCTGTAGCTCCCCCAACCCCAGATTTTTGACCCGCTTCCCCTAGAGACCAAGGCTCACCCGGAGTCTGTATTTTTAAACAACCTTCGAGGTAGGGTGATCAGCCAACCGCCCTGGTTCACCTGGAACTGAGGGGTTCCCACTGCGTGGGATTTTCAGTGCTAACGTTGGGGATGACCTGGGAATATCCGGGTGAGATGGTTAGCCTATTTCGGGGTGATTCTGGTTTACAGCAGGCGTCGGCACACGGGAGCCCGCCAGCCAATCCAGCCTACCGCCTGTTTTTGTAAATAAAGTTCTCTTGGAACATCCTCATGCTCATTTGTTTATATGTTGTTTCTGGCTGCCTTTATGCTACAGCAGCCGAGGTGAGGAGTTGTGACCGAGACTATATGAACCACAACATGTGAACTATGTATGCTTTGTCCCTTCACAGAAAGCGTTTACTGACTCCTGATTTATAAGATAAAATCCAACACCCAAACCCTTCATCCTAGCCCTCTGCCTCTTCTTGACTCCTTCCTCCCTCACGCTATGACCCAACTCCTACTATCTATTGATGGCTCCAGAAAAGGGCCGAATGCTTTCTCTTTTACTTCTTTTTTTCATGTGCTTCTTCCTCTACCTGCTCTCCCTTCTCCTCACTCTGCTGGGCCAATTGCTTTTGGTCTGACAGAAAACAGCTCCTGCTCCAGGAAATCTTCCCTGACTGTCCCCCATCCCTCCCCAGGTTCTCGGGCAGGTGCATCCCCCGCCTGCCTGCCCCCCCCCCCGCCCCCAGCCCCAGCATTGCTGGTTTGCTTATTGGTTTCTCCTAAGGGTTACAGCAGGATCCTCCAGGGAGAACACGGTGGCACGTTCACCTTTATAGCTCCCTCCCTGCGTTTGACTCCTACCGTGGAAGAAACCTGGAATATCTATTGAAAACTGAATCTATAAAATGGCAATAAGAACCCTCTTCGTTCCTGGAAGACACCTTGGCTGGGGTGTGGCTGCCCCAGACGATCAGTGAATAACATGATGTTCCTTCCCGGGTGGAAACACATGGCACGTATTGACCACAAGGGAGTGCTTTTGTGAGTACCGTGTTCTGGATCACCATAAAAGCGGGGTCACAACATCTGAGGGGATTTTTTATCTTCTGAGAAGAACCTTTGTTTTCTTGGAAAACTCAAGGAGAAATATGGGAATCCCCTGTTCTCTCCTGTATTTTTTCTATGTTTTCCCTAGGCCCGCTTGTCTCCAACTAAACCAGACGTGATAGATTTTTAGATTAAACTCAGTTTGAGTATGTTTTATGGCTCTAAGTTAATGAAATGGCTTTAGGTCAGCAATGACATCCAAAAAGTACTTGAAGGCATGCTCATTTCACCCTCCCCCACAAAAATTTGCTTTTTCTTTTAAGAGGATTTTCTTCGGTCTGTTGCTTTTTCTGTTTCCAGAAACTTTGCTTCTCCAGGTGAATGACTACTCCCGGACGGGCCAAAGGATCCTGAGGGCGGCTCAGCTCCGAGTGCTGGGTGTCCATGGCCAGGACTTCCCAGGGGAAACGGAGGAGGCGCCTTGAGGTGCTGCAGGGCCCCCGGGCAGAGAGAAGCCTGCAGAGCTACGGAGAAGGCAGGCCGAGAGGGCCGCCCTGGAGCCAGGGCCACTGGGAGTGACCACCCAGACCCTCCGGCAGCACCAACGGGAGCGATTCCAGCGCGAGATGAATCTGCAGATCAGGACGTCACTCCTCTGCAGAGTGGGTTTGGCAAGAATTGACCATCGGTTAGTGTGCAGGCCGCTGGCTGCCCTCTGGACCTCGTGTCCCCACAGCTCCTGTGTGACAGACCTGTGCTCCCTCTGCCGATGGTGCAGACCCGAGTTCGGAGGGAAGCCTGGGACATGCGAGATCGCGGCCTGGCCTGGCCCAGAGGCTGGACCCAGGGCCAGTGTCTCACCTTCTCAACCCCTGATCCTTCTGTATGATGGACATAACAGCGTAGCATGTACCTCAGAAGGTTAACGTTTACACGAGATCACATGTGGAGAAGTTGTTTTCTTTTTAATGTTTTTATTGATTTCAGGGAGAGGAAGGGAGAGCTAGATAAGTGTTAGGAAGGAAAAGCATAGGGTGCCTTAAGGAGTATCACAGGAGAACCACATTTAGATTGGGAGGCTAAGGAATGTGTACGGAGGCGCCTTTAAATTATAAATAACAGAAAGGCAATTTGAAGTCGTTCAAGCCAAAAGGAGGAACGGATTGAAAAGACGTTGGGGTAACTGAGAGAAGCAAGGGAGAGCTGACAATCCAGGCTTGGAGGAGGGCGAGTCCAGGGACTGGCACCCCATCTGAACTCTGTCTCCCTTCCTCTTCTCTGTCTCTCTGATCAGCCTCATTCTCTCCCACTCGAGACGAGCTTTCTCCGCACACCAGAGAACAAGATGTATAGCCAAGTGGCTCTCCGACCCAAGGGCCAGAGAACCTTCCCTACCACTTCCCAGGTAGGAACACCTAGCAGAGGACTTTACTGACCAGAGAGATGGGAATTCTGTAAAGTTGGTCCAGCCAGGCTTAGAGCCTATCCCTATAGCCAGACAGCAGGGCTGTTGCCTAAAGAAGAAAAAGTGCGGCGAGGGTGATCGTCAGAAGACTTTTTTGAGGAGGTAACATTTAAAGCGATATGAGACCGAAAAGATAAGTAAGATTTAAGCAGGTAATAAGTGAAGAAGGAACATGCTAAATAAAGGAAACATCACTCATTCATTCGTTTATGTAGCAAATATTTATTGGCTATTTACATATCCCTGGATTATAATAGTAAATGTCATAATAAATATCACAATATAACGGATAAAAAGAAAAAATAGAGTCCCTGTTCTCTTGGCGTTTATAAGGGAAAAGATCTTAGGCCAGAGAGCCTCCTAGGGGACTGCAAGCGCCAAGTGCCTGCGGGATCATGAAGGAAGAGCTTAGCAGCGCGAGGCAGCGCTGGAGAGGGAAGAAGGCACGGCGTTCAGACCCTTGCAGGCCATGCCAACGTTTGAATTGTTCTCCTAGCGCCAACGGGAGGTCACGGAAGGGACACTAAAAAGGAACATGATCCTGTTTATATTTCTAAATATCACTTTGTCAAAGGGATTGTAAAGGAACAAAAGGTTAAGGACACCAGTTAGAAGACTACGGCTGTAGGTCAGGCAAGAAAGGATGGTAGCTCAGCCTAAAGAGATAAGAAGAAGAAATATGAGGTACAGTGGCCCTCCCTTATCCATCGGGGATTATGTTCCAAGACCCCCAGTGGATGCCTGAAACGGCAGGAGGCCTTGAATCCTATATATACTATCCCTTTTTCCCTACACATACATACCTGTGATAAAGTTTAATTTATAGACTGGGCACAGGAGGAGACTGACAACAATAATAAAAGAGAACAATTCCAACGGTACACTAGAATCACAGTTACAGTGGGGCCTTGACTTACGAGTTTAATTCGTTCCGTGATGGAGCTCGTAACTCAAATTACTCGTATGTCAAATCAAAAGTGAACGAGGGAGACACCTGATGCTGGGCTGATGTTGTGGCGTTCACTGTGACGTTCGCTGCGCCAACTAGCGGTGGGGTATCTGAAGCTGGCTCGTAACCCGAATTTTAGCTCGCAACTCAAAGCAAAAAATCGGCCGAGAGACGGCTCGTATCTCGAAAAACTCGTTAGTCGGGACACTCGTCAGTCCAGGCCCCACTGTATTCGAATGTGATCTCTCTCGCCCTCTCAAGATATCTTATTGTGCTGTGCTCACCTTTTCATTTAAAGAGAGCTCCTTACGGCCTCTCTGTGGCACATCGGGGTTGCCAGCATCACTGTTCTCGCACGTTGGGGCCATTAGCAAGAAAAATAAGGACAATTAAACACAGACCCTGTGGGACTGAGACGGTCGAGCTGATAACGGAGATGCTACACGTGACTGACAGGTGGGTCCTACACACAGCGCAGAGCTGCCGGGCAAAGCTCAGAGTCAGAGGGTCGGGGTGTCGGGCGGCCAGGCACGGAGGCACTCCCGGGGTGGAGGCTGCAGGGTATCCTGCTCCACAGCCAGGTGCCTCAAGCGCCTCTTTTATACCAAACAGACGGTGCGTGCACGGCCCTCTGGCCTGCACAAAGGGCTCCTTTCTTAGAGGAGTGACCAGGCCATTGTTCACAGATGGTGAACTACGCAAAGCAAAGGAGAGGTTGGGGCGGGCAGGGACTGAGAGCCAGAGTCCCAGGAGCTGTCGTCAGGTCAGACATGCAGGAGAGAGATCTCCGAGCGAGCAGCGGGGAGCAACGAGAGGACGCGACTTATTAGACAAAACAGGTTTTATTTCCAGCTAAGTTTTCAGCAAACCCATGAATTTTATCAAGGCAGAGGCACCCGGACACCCTCTGGTTTCTACAGTGTCAAGTCTGTGTTTATGCAGCGGCCTCCCCTTCCACATTGGAGGGCAGCGTAATCTCCCCTTGGGGACAGGGAGAGTCACAAAACTATGCATTGATACAGAGCTGTGCACATAGTAGGACACACTAAGGACACATTGAGGGGTGAGTGAGCGAGGCAAAAGAGACAGATAAGGCTGAACACCGTGTATTTCCATAAAGGGAGAGGTTTCTCCCAGGCATTGCCAATAGCACTTCTGGTATCACTTTCTTTTCTTTTTTAAAATATTTTTAAATTGATTTTTTTACAGGGAGGAAGGGAGAAGAATAGAGAGCTAGAAACATTGATGAGAGAGAAACATCGATCAGCTGCCTCCTGCACACCCCCCACTGGGGATGTGCCCGCAACCAAGGTACATGCCCTTGACTGGACTCGAACCTGGGACCCTTGAGTCCCCAGGCCGACGCTCTATCCACTGAGCCAAACCGGTTAGGGCTGGTATCGCTTTCTTAACGGTAACATGGAAATGAAAATGTGCCCTGGGCATGTTGCTTTAAAAGGATCCCACAGAGGCTCTCCCTGCACCGGTTTCCAGGGTCTGGGACACAGTGAATGACGAGAGGCTGAGCAAAGCAGCCGTCCGGAGGGATAATAGGACCTGTGTTTGTAAAGCAAATATTCCTTGAGCACGCACGCGTGCCAGTTCTGTTCAAGTCGTTGGAAGCGAGCCCTGGAGGTGTCCTCAGGGGAACCTGCCACCCGATTGTGGAAACAAACAGGCACCAAGGTAAACCCACACAGGGCGGGGGGAGCGGGAAGTGCCGAGGGAGAGCCGAGCTCCCGATGCCCAGTCTCGGCTTTCCACGACGGCCCCTCCGCTTGGGAAGGTCGAAGAAGCGGCTCACCAGAGGGAGCATATGGACAGGCATGATTCTGGGTTACTCCGTGGGTGTATTTTGCTAACTTTTAAGAAAATATATTTTTATTGATTTCAGAGAGGAAGGGAGAGGGAGAGAGAGATAGAAACATCAATGATGAGCAGGTATCATGGATCGGCTGCCTCCTGCACGCCCCCTACTGGGGATGGAGCCCGAAACCTGGGCATGTGCCCTGACCGGGAGTCTAACCGTGACCTCCTGGTTCATAGGTCGACACTCAACCACTGAGCCACACCATCCAGGCAACCCACACAATTTTCACATCAGGTCTGCGAGGGGAAGGCAGCAGGTGCCATTCTTCCCATTTTCCAGGTGAGAAAACTGAGTCTCAGAAGGTTCACGGGAACCCACAGCAGGGCTGGGAGGGAGCCAGATGTCTGCACAGGTGGCTGATTCCCAAATCCAGTGCTCTCCGATTTTCCACCGTCAGGCCCAAGCTCCAGACCTGGACATGCCTCCCAGCCCAGGTCTCCACACCGGGGCCCACTGTCCATCCCCATTTCATTGGTGATTCCACGCGCCCTTTGGAACACTTGTCAGGACTGGGCTCTGGGGCTTTGAATCTTATCACTTAGGACCACTTCCTGCCTCATCTTCTGCCCGTCTTCTGCCCAGCCCTTCCTCATCCCCACTGCGAGCTGATGGCCTCGCTTCGCGTTTTATTGAACAAATGGAAGTCTCGAGGACCAAAATCTGTCCTCTCCCCACCATCCAGTTTTCAATATTGTTGGGCCAACACTCTCTGCCTCCTCCTCCTCCCATCAGAACGGAAGGTGTGCCCCTTCCGCCATAGGAGACCAGGCTCACCACCGGGGCCATGGACCCCATTCCCTCTCATCTTGCACCCTCAGTCGTGCCCTTTCTCTTCTTCCCCATCATTGGTCTGTCTTTACTGGATCGTTCTTATCAGCATAATATGCCCTGAATCTCGTTCATGTTAAATTTCTCTCTGGGCCCCACCATTTCCCCCAGCGAGTACTCCACCTCCCTGCCCCCTTTATATCATACTTTCTTTTTTTTTTTTTTTTTTGCCTGATGTTGGTTTGACCCCAGGTCGCCGGATGGAAGTTAATCCCATCTTCATTTCAGGTCACCCTGCAATTGTGGTTCTGAGCAAGGTGCTACCCTGCTCCTCAACCACAAGGCTGTTTGTTTTCTTCTTCTGATGAGCTAAAGTGTTACTGGTTTTTACAAAGCGATCTTGCATCTGACAGCCTTGCTCAGTTCTCTTAGCAGGTTTCACACCTGTTGATTCTGTTGCTTTTTTCTCTGTAGGAAATCAAGTCATCGACAGAGTGGCAGTTTCATTTCTCCCTTCCATCTTGACCTGTTCTTTCTTTTTCTCTCTTTAAAGGGTTGTGAGGGCCTTCAGTTCTACATCAAATAATGATGACAGTGGGCCTCTAGTCTTATTCCTGATCTTAAAGGAAATAATGATGACAGTGGGCCTCTAGTCTTATTCCTGATCTTAAAGGAAATAATGATGACAGTGGGCCTCTAGTCTTATTCCTGATCTTAAAGGAAATAATGATGATAGTGGGCCTCTAGTCTTATTTCTGACCTTAAAGAAAAGGTAGCTGCAGTAACTCAATTAAGTATAATATTAACACTTTATACTAATAACCTATATAGTATATATTTGGTAGATATGATATTACGGTTTGGGTACATCAACTTCACCAAGTTAAAGAAATTCTTTTCTCTTTTCATAAGTGGAGAATTACACTGATAGAGTTTTATAACATTGAACTGTTCTCACATCCTTAGTATAAATTGTATGTTTTTTATGATGTCCTTTCTAATCCATTGTTATATTTGTTTTACTAATATTTAATTTAGGATTACACACCTATATTCCAGATGAAATAAGCCTATATTTTTTTATCTTCCTGAACTATTCTTACCCAGTTTTGGGAACAAGATTATACCAGCCTCATGATAGGACAGTTTTTATTCTTTTTCTATTGTCAGAAACTCATTTAAGATAGAAATTATCTGGTAAAACTCATATGGAAAACCACCCAAACTTGGGGAGAGATCTTTGATTACAATTTCATTTTATTTAGTGCTTACTGATCTTTTCAAATTTCAGTTTCTCTCTTTGTCAATTTTGAGACTTATATATTTCTAGAAATGTTTTCATTTCGCCTAGATTTTCAAATATATGAGCATGGAGTTTTCATAATGTAGTCGTCTTAATGTGAGCTGCTATAACAAAATAGCATAGGCTGGGTGACTTAGACATTTTCTCACAGTTTCAAAGGCTGGGGAATCCAAGATTAAGGCGTCAGCAGATTTGGTTCTTGGTGAGAACTCTTTTCTTGGCTTGTACACAGCCACCTTCTCACTGTGTGCTCACTTTCCTCAGTGTGTGCAAGGAAAAAGGAAGGGAGAGGAGAGACAGAAAGAGCACGAGCTAGCTCAGGTGTTTGTAATTCTTCTTACAAGGGCCCGAATCCCATCCTGGGAGCACCACCCTCATGACCTCTTCTAACCCTAATTACATCCCAAAGGGTCCACCTCCAACTACCACCACCTGGGGGACTGTATCTTGCGGGGGCGGAGGGGTGGGAGGGCTCACTAGACTTAAACATTCCTGTTATATTTATTTCTCTGTATTGTGTTTATTTGCATATATTATCTTTTTTCTTGATCTTAGAGATCTTACAAATTTTTTGAAAGAACCAGGTTTTAGTTTACTAGTCTTTTTTGATGTTGTAATTGTCACTCTCTTTCCCTGATCTCTGCTCTGGTTTTTATTATTTCCTACCATCTTATTTCTTTGAAGTTGGCTCTGTTGCTGCTTTTCTATTTTTTTTAGTTGGTGGCTTAGCTCACTCCTTTTCATTTTTTTTATTTTTGCATTCTGATAAATGTTTTCCACAACACATCTTCCTTTAAGTTCCAGTGTTTCATTGTCAGTTCTAACTCTTGTTATTTCTTTAGGAGTTAGTGTTTAACCCAAGTGATGCTCTTTAGTTTCAGACATATATATATGTGTTTAAAAACGAAATCTTGTTATTCATTTCTAATTTTCTTTCATACGTTAGAGAACATAGCCTGAATGATGCTGATTCTGGTGGCTTCTTTAAGGACTTAATATGTGGGCAGGTTTGTAAACATTCCAGGTGAAACTCAGAAGAACAGAGCGCGCCCTCAGTGCCTCACACCGTGGATGGCAAAGGCTAGACACAGGTGGATCTTACCTCTCCTCCTCACCAGCAGGGAAAGCAGGTCTTTTTTGTTGTTGTTTAAAATTATGTTTTTTGTTGATTTCAGAGAGGAAAAGAGAGGAAGAGAGACATAAAAACATCACTGATGAGAGAGAATCATTGATCGGCACCCCCCCTCCCCCACTGGGGATCGAGCCTGCAACCTCGGGCATGTGCCCTGACCAGGATCAAACCGTGACCTCCTGGTTCATAGGCCGACGCTCAACCACTGAGCCACACCAGCCAGGCAAAAGCAGGTTTATGGAAAGATGTGGAGCTGGGCTCAGTTGGCACCTGGCATCCCTTTCATCATCATAGTTCTCCAACCTTCTAGCGGGAGGGGATTCACGTCTTCAATGGAGGTTAGAGGTCAGAGAGCAGAGCACAGGAGTGCAGAGGGGCCAGGCTTGTATTCTGGGTGTCGGGCTGTTCTCAAGAGGGTCCCTACTCACTCATAACTTCTGGCAAGTTTCTTTCTCTCCCTGAGCCCGTGTTCTGAACTGTAAAAACTGGGATAATTTTATCTGCCGGACCTAACTACAGGGCTGTGTGGGTCCCCAGGGAGGGTCTGTGTGTGAAAGAACCAGAAATGGGGCCAGACTGTAGCCAGACCGTAGCCTCTCTCCATACGCCTTCGTTCCCGGCACTCGGTTAAAGAGGTGCGACCCAGCCTTTGGACACCGTGTGGTGAAAGGAGCAGCCTGACTCTGAAGCTCTGGGTGTTTATGGGTCTGAGGCCATCTGCTCCCTTTCCGCTTGCTGTGGGTTTGGGTCTGCTCGACTCTGAGCACAGGCCTCTGAATGATTATCATGTTTGAAGGATGTTTTATTTAATGACGTGTAAGCTGGACTGGGATTCAGCTGTTAATGTCTCCAATGTTTTTTACAGTTGCTATTAAGAATTTTATAACTAGTTTTATGATTATAATAATATTCCCTCTCTGCGTTTAGAAGAGCAGCCCAGTATCTGATTTCAGGCCTTCTGTGCATCTCAGTCTTGGGCAGTGGGAGGAGGAAGAGGAGGAAAGAGAATATAAATATGGTTGAGTCTTTATGGAACTCCTGTAAGTGAAATTTCATTCATGCCAGTTGAGTCCAAGCACATTCTTAGGTTCTGAAGAAAAGAGAGACACACACTAGCGGTTCATGCTGCTTTTCTGAGGAAACGCACTTAGAAGTTCATTTGCCTCGCCATTTGCGAGTGTGCTCAGGCTAATATTCATACAGGCAGCCCCTGAGGCATGTACACCAAATTTATCATCAACTCTTCCCTAGGAGCGGCCACCACCACATCCTGCTGCCCTCCCGCTGCCCCAGACCCTCCTGAACGGTCCCAGGTCCCCGGGCAGGTCGCGCATTCATTCAGCACACACAGTAAGAGCACCCGGACCAGCCGCAGAGGCAGTGTGGGCCGTGCCTGAGATGGTGGGTTCTGCGCCTATAGCTGGGGTTGACATTCTGGCTGAGCAGCTGTGAGACCTTGGATAAGTGGCTCTTCAAAGACCAACTCGAGACGACCCCGTTTTTATCTTGTTCTGCAAATAGCTGTGCTTCTCCCTTGAACTTGATACCGTGCAGACACTAGAAATCTTGAAAACGGGGTGACTTTCCTCTTGCTGTTGATTACCAAACAAAAGCTCTGCGCTAACTAGGCATGTGGCTTCTCTCTGGTAACCAGGACTCCCTGACAGCAATTTGTTGGCAATGTTGTACGTGGCGGTACAGATATGCGCTGATTGAGTCACCACTCCCGCTGTCCCCAGAGCCCAGCTTGGGTCTCTACAGCTGCCTGTAGAGGTTATGTCTGTTTGTGCAGCCTCAGTGTCCTTGGGGAATGGGAGGAGGTAGCCACCATGAGGACTTCAACAGGAAAACTGCCTGCGCCCTAAGTGTGCACTCTTAGTGGCCCAGCTCCTTTAGTTCACACACGTAGCCTTGTCCCCCGCCCTCCAAGACGCGCCAGTTGGGTGAGAGTCAAGATGGAGTCCCCGGCCAGCTAGAACAGCCGTGGGCAAACTACGGCCCGCGGGCCGGATCCGGCCCATTTGAAATGAATAAAACTAAAAAAAAAAAAAAAAAGACCGTACCCTTTTATGTAATGATGTTTACTTTGAATTTATATTAGTTCACACAAACACTCCATCCATGCTTTTGTTCCGGCCCTCCGGTCCAGTTTAAGAACCCATTGTGGCCCTCGAGTCAAAAAGTTTGCCCACCCCTGGTCTAGAATCAGCACTTTCCTTCATTAGCCCTGTCTCTTCCTACCCCCTTCTTTGGCGGAGTGTTTCTTCGTGGGGCTCCCCCCGCCCTCACCACTACCATTGCCTTTCCTGCTACCGGGCCTCGGCCAAGCCTACCTAGTTCACCAAACGAGCCTTCGTTATTTTGAAAGTTCAGGAAAAGAGGTTGCAATGCCAACACCTTTTCTCCCAGGCCCTTGCAAAGTCATGGATACTTGAGGCTCCATTTGACAGTAGCCGAAACCCAGTGCCAAAGATGTGTTACAACCCGGTGATGTCTAACCCTCACTTCTCCAGCATCTCAGCAGCAGGCTGCTGCCCAGCCAAAGGCCTTGCCACAGCTCTTTCCCGGGAAGGCTCACTCACTGAACCCAACCAGAGTTATTCTGTGTGTGTGTCTTCAACACCTCGCACGATGCTCAGGTGTGATGGCCTCCAAGCCCACATTCAGCTCGACTATCTGCTCATTAGGTATAGACCTCAGAACAGGTTACCCCTGGAGCCCCCTGGCATTGCCGGGGAGTCTGCTGACCCAGGCAACACAAGCCTGGGCCCAAAATCTCAGCGGGGTGCGGGGGTGGGGAAGGAAAGGCACAGGTGTGCTCCCGGGTGGAGATTTTAGGGGAGCTCCCAGGGGAAGATCTAAATAGAATCTTCAGCAGCTTTCCAGGTGTGTCCATTCAGGGTGTGGTCTCCACTGACTGATCGGCCAGCAGCAGGGCAGCGGGTCATTATTCCATGCAGCTGGGCCTGGTGGCTGGTTTTATTGCTTAACTGGGCCTGGTGCTGAAACACAACTGAGGCCTAGATGTTATCTCTAGGGAGGAAAAAATCAGGGGTCCAAACCCAATGACCAGCGATGTGCTAGGGGAGGCAAGGTCACCCTACAATTCTCTGTCCATTGCTAGGATGGCCTATCCTACCAGGAAGTAAAACATGGCCTCAGGAACCGGCTCCTGACGTGGGCTATCAGATTTTACAAATAAAAATGCAGGCTGCCCAGTTAAACCTGAACTGCAGATAAACAACACAGGCATTTTAGGATACGTGTGGCCGGTGCTGTGATGTCCCTGGGCCTAGGAGCTGCTGCTGCCAAGCCCACGTGGCACTCAAGGGAGCCACAGACCTGCCGGGTGCTCAGGGTCTGCTCCCCAGCCTGGTGCCCGAGAGGCAGGCCCTGGTCACGGGTCACACGCCCCCTCCTTGTGGGCTGCGTGGATGTGCAGCACCCCCTGGGGAGGGGAACCCGAGTCAACAGCCCCGGGCTTTCCAGGAAGAGAGGAGAGGAGAGGATGCTGGCTCCCGCTTTTATGAGCAGGGCCCGACCGAGTGCAAGTGCGAGCTCTTGGCTCCAGGTCTCCCCGTGTTTTTCTTGGAGCAGCACACGGGAAGCGCTGCTCTGGGGCATGTGTGCTCTCAGAAGAAATGGGAAGCTTTTCTCCCCCAGAGGAGCACTTTATAGAGTGGTTTCATCGCTCTAAACTCTAAATGTGTTTGTTAAAGGAAAAGGAGGTGCAAGCTGGAGAGGAGCCGCCAGCCCAGGAGCCCAGGAGCCGGCCGTCCAAGGGCTTTGGCTGCGGCCGCCTGGAGGGAGGTCGCTGACCCGACCAGCCTCCCTGAGCCCGGGACAGGACCGGCAGGGATTTCCAGTCCTTCCAGGCCCAAATGATCCAGAAAGGAATGATAATAAAAATTCCTTCCACTTCAAAGCCCACGAAGCGTTTTTTATAGACATTCTCAGTAGCCCTTCTAGCAGGTGCGAGGCACGGGGCCCGAGGGGAGGGAGCCGTGACTTCCCTGGAATTAGGAGTCTGTGAGGAATGGAGCCGGGACTCAGCCCCAGGCTTCTGGGCCTCAGTCCAGAGACCTTTCCAAGGTGGTCAGAGGCCTCGTTGCGTTGTAGGCGACGAGAACGGGAGCATGTGTCTGACCAAACCTGGGTTCAGCAACCTCAGTACTTGGGTTCTAGCTAGGAAAGGATTCAGAGCAAGGCCCGAACTGTAAGAGAACACTGATCGGGTAAGTTACGGAGGCAGAAGAAGTAATTACGAGAAGAAATGGGCTTAGGAAACGAGTTATGGAGGTAAAGGAAGGGCCACGGAGGCTTGGGAGTGAGAAGCTAATGGTAAGGAGCCTGGGGGGAGAGAGAGGAAGGGAAAAGCAGAAGCGTTCTTGCTGGAGGGAGAGTGCGCTGGGCCCTCCCTCAGCCCTCAGGGCTTTAAGGGCAGAGGGTTTTGGGGCGGTCCCTGGGAGACTCTCAATAGAATATTCAGCAGCTTCCCAGGTGTGTCCTTTTAGGGTTGTGGTCTCCACTGATTGATCGGCCCAGCCCGCCTGCACTAGGGCAGGGGGTGATTATTTCAAGCAGTTGGGCCTCAGGGCAGCTGTGGCTGGTTTTATTGTTTATCTGGGCCTGGAGCTGAAATACAGCCTAGGGATAGATGCTATCTCTAGGGAGGAAAGGTCAGAGGGTCCAAACCGCATGCCCAGGGAAACGCTGGGGGAGGAGAAGTCACCCTGGGGGCACGGTTCCACCCTACAATTGATTGTCCATTGCTAGGCACCTGTGGCTTTCCACGCCGATGGCCTTCTGTGCCTGCCCCGTTGTCCTTGCTCTGCTCCTGTCTGTCCAACTGCCTACTGCAGTTGTTCCTTCCAGGTGGCGTGGACAGCCATGGACAAGCTCTGGGCATGGTGACCAGATGTCTGGTTCGTGCAGGGACCAGGGCTTCCCCCAGAGGTGGGACTTTTAGTGCTAAAATCAAGGCAGCCCTGGACACACTGGGATGGCTGGTTACCTCCTTGTGAGGCAGCAGGGGCTCCCTGCTCCTGATGGGGCCCTGGCCTGGGACAAGCGGGAAAGGAGGTGGTGGGACTTGAGAGCCACGGAGTCTCACTTCTGTCTCTGCCCAACTGACCTTCTACCTGGCGTTCCCTGCCTTCCCCGTGGCTCTCCCATCCCTCATTCACTTACCTCTTCAGTTCCCTTCAGGTCTCCTGACAGGATCTGGGGTGCCACCTCCTCCAGGAGCACCCCGGCCTCCCTAAGGTGGTGGGAGGCACCCTGTCCACTCCCAGGGCATAATGACTTCATCACAGCATTTTGTGTTGAATTTGCTTATTTGCCTAGCGTCTCCCCGAAAACACCTCTGGGAGGGCAGGGGCTGCATCTTCCTGCATTAATTAATTCCACAAACACTGAGGGGCTGCCCACTGTGGGTCAGGAACGAGGGGATACAGTGTATCCCGGGGGTACAGTGACAGCAAAAACAAGTCCAGTCCTGCCCTCATGGAGCTTGTGGTCCGTTGGGTGAGACAGGCATTAATCAAATACCCATACGAGTAAAAGCAACATTACAGCTATGTCAGTGAACTTTGATTTGATGACCATGCACGAAGAACCAACAGGAGCCGCGCCCCACATGAGGAGAGGTCAGGACGGGGGACCAGAGAGGCTCCTCCTGAGGAAGTGCTGGTGGCATGGAGATTGGAGGCCAAGAAGAGGTTAACTAGGAACAGGGGCAAGAGAGAGCTGCAGGCAGAGGGAGCAGCCTGTTCCCTCGTTTCAGGAGAGAAGACAGAGCTGCACAGGGAAGGTTCTCAGTGGGGGTGGTAGACTTTGCCCCCCAGGGAACACTTGGCCACGTCTGGAAATATTTGTGTGTCACAACTTGGGGGGAGAGTTGCAGCTGACCTTTAGCAGGTAGAAGTCGGAGATGGTGCCAGCTACCCTACCACGCACAGGACAATCCCCTACGACAAAGGATGATCTGATTTGAACTGTCCATGTTGCCCCTGTTGGTGGAGCAGAGAGCAAAGGGGAAGGGGCCGTGAGCGGAGGCTGGCCGCCCTGCGGGTGTGGTAGGCGCGGTGACACGCTCCGGTGAGCGTTCTGGAAAGGTCAGGTTAGCTGTAGTGTAAAACAGACGAGTGGATGGAAGCGGGGAGGCCAGTCATGGACAGCTGTAGTCGTCCAGTGGACATCTGATGGTGGCTTGGACCAGGGCTTTGGGCATGAAGAGGGAGGGCGCGGAATGGAGGAGGTAACAGAACAGGACGTGGAAGAGAAGAGCCGACACCTGGCTTTCTGCATGCGTGGTGATAATGGCGAGCACACGCCAACATGTTGTAGGCAGCAGGAACGGCATCATGACCCGTCAGAGCAAACCTGGGTTCAGCAACCTCGGGACTTGGGTTCTGGCTAGGAAAGGTTTCAGAGCAAGACCCAAACTGTAAGAGAACGCTTACTGGGTAAATTACAGAGATAGAAGTACTTCTTAGAACAGTGGTTCTCAACCTTGGCTGCACATTAGAATCACCTGGGAATCTTTTTAAAATCCTGATTTCTGGGCCTCATCCTCTGGAAATTCTGTTTCTTTGTTACTAATGTTGTGGCCCCACCCCATAACAAAGAAACAGAATTTCCGGAGGATGAGGCCCAGAAATCAGGATTTTAAGAAGATTCCTAGGTGATTCTGATGTGCAGCCAAGGTTGAGAACCACTGTCCTAGAAGAAATGGGCTTAGAAAACAAGTCATAGAGGTAAAGGAAGGGCCCTTGGAGCTTGGGAGTGAGGAGGCTAAAGGTAACACCTGTGGGTGTGGGAGGGAAAGGCACAGCGTTTCAGGATCCTGGGTCCTCTGGGTCATCCATCCTAAGGGTTTTCAGGGTGGAGATATTAGGGGAGACCTGAGGTGAAAGATCTTAATACTCAGCAGTTTTCTAGGTGTGTCTTTTCAGGGTTGTGGTCTCCACTGATTGATTGGCCGAGAGCAGCGCAGGGGGTCATTATGCAATGCAGCTGGTCCTGGGGTCAGCCAGGGCTGGGTTTATTGCTTACCTGGGCCTGGAGCTGAAATACAACCGAGGGATAGATGTTATCTCTAGGGAGGAAAGGTCAAGGGTTCCAAACTGCAGGACCAGCGAAGGGCTAGGGGAGGAAAAGTCACCCTGGAGGCAAGGTCCCACCGTACAAGTGACTGTCCATTGCTAGGCACCTGGGCTTTCCATCCTGGTGACCCGCTGTACCGGGCCCATCGTCCTTGCTCTGCTCATGTCGGTCTAACTGCCTAGAGCACATCCCGCTATTGCAGAAGGGTCAGAGATCCTCCTTTTTTACCACTGCATCGTATTCCACTGTGTACATGTACCACCGCTTTTCTATCCACTCACCTCCTGAGGGGCACCTGGGCTGTTTCCAGATCTTATTTGCATTTTAACAGTTTCCTCTGGCTGCCATGAGTGGAAGGAGAGAAGCCCATTAGGAGGACCGCAAGTCCAGCTACGAGTTTCTTGTCACAAGGGCGGTACGTGCTGAGGCTTCCGAAAGAGGGATGGTGTCCAATGATTGAGCTCTTGGCTGCAGGTCTCCTGGGCTGAGTCGACTGTACTGAGAGACAGTTATTGCATGAGCACTAGGTTCCCTGTAAGAACAATGTGGCAGGAAAGTATAAAATAATGGTTGCTGAAGGACTAATAAGGCTCAAGAAACAGAGCCAACTGCTTCCCACCCCCAGTGCCCACGCTGCCCTAACCCAGCAGAGATGAGGCCTCAGCTCCAGTCTGACTGTAGCTGAGATGCAGAAGTCTAGACGTTGGACAGTGGAGGACGCTGAGAGGGGACACAAATCAACCAGAGCAGGCTCAGGGGAAGCGCGTGCTATGGTGGGCCAAGGCCATACTGACAAGATCCAAACTGCTGGAGAGTGAACTGTGAGACAGGGGAATGCATTTGATGGACAAGGCTCCGCCAGAAGACAAGATGCCTTAAGGATGTGGCAATACCCTGAGTAAGCTTCCTGAACCTGAACAGGACAACGGTGGCCCCACAGGTGCTGTGAAAGAACAAGAAATGAAGTATGTGTGCCCTGACCGGTTTGGCTCAGTGGATAGAGCGTCGGCCTACGGACTGAAGGGTCCCAGGTTCGATTCCGGTCAAGGGCATGTACCTTGGTTGTGGGCGCATCCCCAGTGGGGAGTGTGGAGGAGGCAGCTGATCGATGTTTCTCTCATTGATGTTTCTAACTCTCTATCCCTCTCCCTTCCTCTCTGTGAAAAATCAATAAAATATATTTTTTTTAAAAAGAACAAGAAATGAAGTATGTGGACTTAGCTTTATGGAGCCTCCAAGAGAATGTTCCCTTATATCGAAAGCTGATGCCTGGCTTTTTTTTCGTGGAAGAGTTTTTAAAAAATATGAAGATATAAACTATTATATTTCAGTTTCCCAATTCTAATCTTTTAGTGATAAATCAAAAGTCAAAAAGGTACTCCCTTGCCCGGCTGGTGTGGGCCAGTTGTTGCGGCATCGTCTCATGCACCAAGAGGTTGCCGGTTCGATTCACATGCTGGGTTTGGGGCTCAATCCCCACTAGGGCGCGTGCAGGAGGCAGCTGATCCATATTTCTCTCTCATTGATGTTTCTGTCTCCCTGCCCCTTCCTCTCTCTCTAAAATCAATAAAAACTTATTTTTTTTAAAAAAGGTACGCCCACTTGGTTTGTGGCAGCAACGTTCGATATGAACATGTTCACCAGAATGAGAAACTGATTAGATTTCTCAGGAATGCAGAATATTTGGCTGTCGGAGCCTAACACTCTTCATTTACTAGCTGGTGTGTGAACAGGATGGGTTCGACATCTGCCTTGAGCTTTGATTTTGCTTTGCTGTCAGAGTGGAACCCTGCCCAGCTACCTGTCCGTGTCCCGTGATACCAGGTGATCGGAGACAGGAGAGAGAAGGGCAAAGAGAGAGGCAGCCGGGCATAAGGAGAATGGCTGCCTTCTCGTTTACCCCGGGAAGCGTGCTGAGTGGGTGCTGCGGAGCCTGTCCATGCAGATAGCTAGCCCTCTCACTGATTACTGGGATTCCTAAGATTCCTCAAGGTATTTTCAAGCTTTGGCTACGTTTACAGATGAAAAAGTTATCTGACAGCTAAAAAAAGAGTCAAGCAGAGTCCCAGAGAGAAGGGCTTCGGAGACACTGCGCCTGGGCTCAGCCCTGACAGCTCCCAGGCCGAGCGGGAATTCTGCTCCTCAGAAGTTAATCCCCGTTTCCCACCACCACGATCATCTTCAGAGAAGTGCGATTCGCCAAGACCGGCGTGCTTTTCCTTATCTACTTGTAAACCATTCCCCAGGAAAGGGAGGTCTTTCCACTTCAGCGCAGAACGTCTCGTTTACCGTGTTAATTAAGAAAAAAAGCTGGTCAGAGTCTCTTTAAGTAATTTTCTTTCCTTCCAGTTTCTAGATCAGTGGTTGTCAACCTTGGCTGCACATTAGAATCACCTAGGAATCTTTTTAAAATCCTGATTTCTGGGCCTCATCCTCCGGAAATTCAGTTTCTTTGTTATGGGGTGGAGCCACAACATTATTAACAAAGAAACAGAATTTCCAGAGGATGAGGCCCCGAAATCAGGATGTTAAAAAGATTCCCAGGTGATTCTAATGTGCAGCCAAGGTTGAGAACCACTGCTCTAGATGAAAACAAACCTCCTAGTCGTCACAGGCTCCTCTCTCCCCCTTGCTTCCCACTCCCTGCGCCCAGCGTTGTGGGTGCTGCCCTCCCTACGTCTCTTACATCCGTCCCCCCTCTTCTCTCCCCCCGGCTGCTGCCTCCCCACTTAGCCTCCTAGCTGGCCTCCTGGTTTCCTGTCTGGCCTCGCCTCCTCCACGGTGTCACTACCATCCACACTGCAGACGGATTCATCTTTATTCAGTGCCTGGGGTCCAGGAGGGGCTTAGGAACTAGTCCCCAAATTCTGAATTTTCTACCATCTTATTCAGAACCCTACAGGCACCCTGGACCCTACACATGAAGTCTGAGCCCTTTGGCCTGCCCTCTGAAGTCCGCCCTAATCTGACCCAGCCCACCTGTCATTGTCACCCCTCATGGATCTGCCGTTCCGGCCACACTGAGGGACAGCTTCTGGTGCTGCCCAGCTTCTTGTCCATTGTTCACGCTCCTCTCTCTCTACGTGCGATGTTCTGTCTCCCTAATGCTACCTGTTCTGCAAGCCCACGCTCAGTGCCCCCTCCTCCTTGAAGCTGTTCCTGATCCTATGCAGCCAGACACACCGTTTCCATGCTCTCCACCCACTTAGCACTTATTTTGCTCTTTCTTGTGTAGAACTCACTGTCATTTAAGCACATGTCGTCTGAGATTGTGCACATTTTGAGAGTGACATCTGAGTCTTCACTCAACAGCGTATGTAGGGGGCACATCAGGATGTCTGGCACTAGCAGGCCTTCAGGGAGTGCTGGCCTCACCTTTTGCATCGAGCTTTTCCCAAGATGACCCACTAAAATCTCTGCAGGACAACTGCTTTTCTTGAGAAACCCAGGGGTTTCACGACCGAGGCTCTCTGCTTACGTTAGGGCCAGTGGCATGAGGTAGCAGAACACATCAGTCCTGGGTCTGTCACGTAGTACTTCAGTGATCTTAGAAAATTTGCTTAACTTCCTTATTTTCCTTCCAAGTAGAACGACTCTAATAAGATAGAAATTTATTGTCCTTTTATGTAATGACCCATTGGTGGGCAGATGGTTGAGGACAGGTAGGAAACTGTTCTTTGAAGCCAGCCAGAGACCCAGGTTCTTTTTGCCTCATTACTCTAATGCTGTGCAGGTGAACTAAAGCTTACTCACCAGCCCTAAGCCACATCTATTTCCAGTTCCCGGGAAGGTGGAGGAGAGAGGAAATAGCTCCCTTAGTAAGGGCTTCACCTCAAAATTGCACATATCACTTTAGTGCCAATCCTGTCAACTAGAACTTAGTCACATGACCCCACCTAGCTGCAAGGGAGGCTTAGGAACTATTTACCAGATCTGAGTATCTGATTCTTCCATCATCCTATTAAGAAATATTTTGGAAGAATGAATATGGAGGGGACAAGTACCAGTTTTTTTGCAACATTACTTTACAAAGTTGTTGCAAAGTGTAAATGCAAAGATTGGCAAAGCACCCAAGATTATGTGCAGCAAAGTCAATATTTGTTCCCTCCTAATTTGTCTCAGTATTTCCCACTTGCCTAGCAGCCTTCCACATAGCAAGCAAGTTCTCACTATATTTTTCATGACCGAATGCTTAAATGAATGGGCTCATGTTGCAGGCCCATCATTTCTAACTACATAAAGCCATCTGTAATTTGCTTATTTATTGCTGTTGGATGAAAGCTTGCTGCTCAAGTAGTGTACTGATTAATGGATAAAGAGCTTTCTGTCTACATCAACCATATGCCAAACTAGTAGAATTATCCTGAATACCTCTAAGCCTTAAAAATTCCCAAATGAGGAGGACTACGTTATTAAGGCTTTGTGGCTTAGTGTGAGATTGCTAAACTCCATTTTATGTGGGTGCCTGCTGTTTCTCTAGAGAGCAGATAGAAAGAAGTGATCCCCACCAGCCCCTCGCATTCTTTGGTTCGAGTGCTCAGGCTTGGCCTGTCTCCAGAAACTGGGATGGAGAAGTTGCAGGAAGCCAATTCTAGCATGTCATAATTTCAAGAGTTTCATCAAAAGGTTGATGGAACTTGGGGACTCAACAGGGTTGAGTCACATATGTAGTCACCTGTTGGGAATGGCTGATGGCATTTCCCCAAACCTGAAAAGGGATGATTGTTGGCTGCCAGACAGCTAAAGGGCATCTTAATCTACATGTTATTGCCTCCTACTGGCCAAACACCTGCCATAGGCTAATTCCCCCATTCTGACAATGCTTGTGTATACCCTTTGAAGTGTATATCTCTGCCTCGCCTCAGGACAAGTTGTGTTAATACAAAGCATGGGGTCCTGAGGCAAGGAGACCTTAGACCTAAGACCTTAGATCAGGGGTGGGCAAACTTTTTGACTTGAGGGCCACAATGGGTTCTTAAACTGGACCGGAGGGCCGGAACAAAAGCATGGATGGAGTGTTTGTGTGAACTAATATAAATTCAAAGTAAACATCATTACATTTTTTTAGTTTTATTCATTTCAAACTGCCGTAGTTTGCCCACGGCTGCCTTAGATCTTAGACTTTAGAAACTTAGATCTTAGTTTCCTTTAAGCTAAGCTCCTCTGACCCCCAAATGCCTTTCAAAATTATATTTCATCTCTGGACTCTTTATTAATCTATGCACAGCCTTCTCCAGATTGCTGAACCCTTCTTAATGCTGGAACAAGAACCCCGGCAGAAGTGGACGGGCAGAAGGTCCTAGGATAGTGGTCGGCAAACTCATTAGTCAACAGAGCCAAATATCAACAGTACTTCTTCAGAATAGACTCGCCCAGGCCGAAAACCGACTTCTGCGCATGGGCCACGAAGTTTCAACTGTACGCACGCCCGCACGTGGTATTTTGTGGAAGAGCCACACTCAAGGGGCCAAAGAACCGCATGTGGCTCGTGAGTTTGCCGACCACGGTCCTAGGAGAAGCTGAGCAGGACTGTGGAGTGCTCCCGCTGAAGGTCACGGCAGCCTGTGAATCCTGGGAAAAGCACACGGACAAAGGTCTGCGCCAGATGGGAAGTGGGAAGCTCACCTGGCAGGAATAACGCTGGAGATCAGCTGCGGTGAGTTTGAGCTGTTGCTTTAGTCAGGGGAGTCCCAGACTCCTTTGCAGGAATGTGCTTAAGCAGTGACTCAGCAAATGACAGAATGCCCGGGAATTGTCATTAAAACAACCCCCAGGGCTCTGGAACACTGAGCGGACTGGCCTAAATAGAAAAGCAGCTTCTGGATGTCTAGAGGGAAGCAACTACTGTTTCACTAGACACGTAGTCCAGAGGAAGCGCTGGAAACCTGCACCCCCCCCCCCCCCCGGAGAAAACCCTGAGAATCAGGGCAGCCTCCCCTGGGGGGCCCGAGTCAGGGGCCCATTAGGGGTGGCCAGCCAATCTGGTGCTAACAGTCCAGATTCCCAGGACTTCCTCTCTCTCCTCCTCCTCCTCTGCATTATCTCCTCACTGGGGACAACTTCCAAGTTGCTGAGTTAATCTCTTCTCTTGAAACCTCAGAGTTTGTATACTGAAATATTTCCTGACACTGGATGCTCTGTAATCATATGTGTGTGCGCACATATATGTGTCTGTTTAGGGATTTCTCAAAACATTTATTTACTCAAATAATGTTTTTGGGTGCATTCTATGCCAAGGCATTGTGATACCAAGACCCAGCAGTAAATAAAACAGACTATGTACCTACCTTGATGAGCAAAGAAATATTACATGGTGTATGGGTGTCTATATATACACTGTGTGTACATACACACACACACACACACACACACACAGTGACTGTCACATAGTGAGTACCCAATAATTAGATGCCCAATAAAAATGAGAGCTAATGTGTATTGAGTACTCATATGTGCCAAGTGCTCTTTAGTAACCCTAAAAGATAAGAACTATTATCCTCATTTACAGATGGAAAACTGAGGCATAGAAAAAGAACACAGGTAAGAGTTAGTAATGTGAGATCGAAACCCCAACATTGTCTCCAAAGCCTGAATCCTTTTTCTTCCTCTTGAAAATGGGCTGTCTTTACTCAAAGGCAGATTGTAGATACTCTAAATCTGCCTGAGCTACTCTAAGAAGAGCAAGCTTCAGGGAAAAATCCGGGGAGAGAGAACGTGGAGTTGGGTGGGGACAGGACTGAGAGACTATTTGTTTGACTGTGGGCCTGCGATGTGATTCTCCTCTTCCAGTTTTGCTTGCCTCAGACAGCGATGCTTCTGAGTGCATCGGAACACCTACTGTAAGGGAACAGCAAACTCCGTCCCAGAGGTCTTCCCTGTAGGCCTAAGTCCAAAGCCAAGGTCTTAATATGATCCCACTCGCTATTGGTCTGAAATCACTAAAAACCACGTTCAGAAACTGACACTTCAGGCAATTGCATTTATGAACTCACTAGTTTCGTACATGATCAGGGAAAAATGGGATCCTGGCAGAGGAAGCTGTGACATACAGAAGGAACTGTAGAGAGACTGGTGTACCCTAGCCTTCAGGCCTCTCTGGAACATTCCTCACTGCACCCCACTCCCACCCACTGGAGGAACCCGACCATCCACTCTACTGGGCTCCCCGCTAGCAAGGCCCACTCGATGGCAAGCGTTTGAACTCCCTGTGGTCTGGAGGGGGTTATGTGGGATTAATGTAGAGAAGAGAGAAGTGTACACAAGAACTGGCTGAGGATTACTGCGAAGATGAGAGAAATCCTGCTGGTGTAGACTTTGAGGATGGGGTGTGTTATTACTGGCTTTGTTTGTTAGTCTGATGAATATCAGATGGGATCTCAATCTGACTAGAGAAGGAATGGAGAACATGGCTCCGTGGCATCCCCTTGGACGCAGTAGCTAACGTAACTTTGCTCAGAGCCCTTGGCATTTGTGGTTGTATGTGGGCATGTCAGATCATGCTGGGCAGCAGGACATATGGGTTGAAGTGAACTCTGTGTGTGTGTTCTATGCTAAGCAACTAAGGGGGAGAATGTAATGGACACCACGTGGAGCAGTTGCCTAAGTCATAACAGCGCCCCCTTCTCTGAGTACCGCCCCTAAAACTCAGGGTGGGCCATGACGTCTTTGTCTCTATCACCCACCAGCACCAGTAGCTGCATGCGGTGGTGTGCCAAAGGCTGGGCAAGGGGAGAAACCTTCCTGGGTGCCAGCAATGAGGAAGTCGGTACGGAATTTAAAAGCAATAATATAACTAACCAGAAGTCAATGTGCTTTTTATTACCACCATGTGCTGGCAATGCTAAACAACGTCCACGATAAAGAGCCCCTTCCTGAAAAAATCCTTTGTTGGCCTAAGTTCTAAACAACTGCCACACTGCTGCTGTGTTTTAATCATATGTACCTAGCTTCCAATTAGCACATTTTTATTACTTACCGTTAGAGCTCGCATTCTACATGAAAGCTAATTGCAGAGCTCCCGCTTGCTCAGTCACACAGTACGCAGACTCAGCCACACAGCCTGCTCCCAGGACGTCCTCAACAGTTGGGAATCATTCACGCCCACTCTGTGTGCCCAGCTCTGTAGTGCTACCAACTCCTTACCTAGACTCGAAAGAAGCAATAATAGCACAGTGATTACCAACATGAAGAAACAGAACTTGAATTACTTTAATGTCCTGTTGTGAAAGCCAAGAGGAAAGATGTTGGACTTACGAGATAGGAGAAATCCAAAGGGCCATGTTTGAATGGCTTGATCCTGACCACCAAGAACAGGATGCCTGATATAAAGCAATGAATGGGTCAAATAGCGTTAATGTTTGCTATTATTCAGACATTTCCTCTGATTTCTGTAAAACAAGAACTTTGGGAGATTTAACGAAAAATGATTAAGATGTTTGATGACATTTCTATTTTACTAGAGAATTTTCAACTGTGTCAAATTTGAAAGCTCCTGGAATTAATACCTAAGACACACACATGAATAGTATTGCAATTCTTTGAATTTATTGTGAAATGGGAGTTTTGGGAATCTTTGCTCAATTTATCCTTATTTTATGTATTACTTCATATGAAATAAAAATTTTAATTTAAAATTAATAAAAACTGTTGTTTGGTCAACCACGAGCAAAGATAGATGGACCTATCTTATACTGCCTGTTGAACATGAATATGCAAATATTAATTTTTGACAAAATAACTTACAAGTATACAAAAGTTGCAACTGAAAACAAATACTGAAATATTATTACTCATCACTGGTGACAGACCAATATGCAAGTACTAATTTATTTTCCTTTTTTCCAAAAAGCACAGTAATGTAATAAAGAGTACTATTTCATTACCTTTTTTCTTTTATTATACTGCAGTAGGTATTTTCGTTTGCATCTTGCTTTTAAAATTACATTTTATTAGCATGAATACATGTACAAAGCTCAATAATAAACCTTTTTCACTGTGCTTCTTTTCTGCTATTACTATTACTAGCTGTATTTCATGATTATTACTGAAAATATCTTTGTTGAGGAGGATGTTAAAAATGATCCACTCCACCCTGGCCTGGTGTGCTCAGTGGGTAGAGTGTTGGCCCTCACGCAGAAGGGCCTTGGGTATGGGTTCAATTTCCTGTCAAGGGCACACAACTGGGTTGCAGGGTCAGTCCCCCCCAGCTCCCCCTCCCCATTTGGGTATCTCTCTCACATTGATGTTTCTCTCTCTCTCTCTCTCTCTCTCACCCTCTCTCTCTCTCTTTTTCTCTCTCTCTCTCCCCCCCCCTTCTCTCTCTCTCTCCCCCCCCCCTTCACTCCCTTCCATTCTCTCTAAAAATCAATGGAAAAAATATGATCTCCTCCAAGTGTCTACTATGCCGGTAAGTCACTGACCGGTTGATCTGAGGCACACACCTGACCCGACGGGGACCAGTCGTCCTGCAATGTGTCCTGGGGGCTGAGGGACACGGGGGTTAGAGACACGGACGCTGAGCTGGGTTATGAACCACAGCAGAGTCCAAGTGCATGAACTGCTCCGGAGTTCAAGAGCTGCCCTGCTCTGCCCTTCCCACAGCTTCCCTGGATCATGTGAGAGGCCCAGAATCATTCCAGTAAACCTCCCGTGCACCTTAGAGGCAGGCTCAGCGTCTACACCTGGGACAACTGTCTTCATTACTGACCCTTTGGGCTGGGGACCCAAACCAAGGTCCTTCTGCCCAGGGCCCTCTGCGCCAACAGAACGAGACAATTCGCTAAAGCAGAGCAGAAGGGAGGCGCTGGCCCAGGAGTGGAGACAGGGGAGCTCGCGCGTAGGGACACCTTCTCCGGCCGGGACTGGAGCGATCACATTCATTGGGGCCCTTCTGCACACAAGGCCCCATGACCTTCTTGGGCTGTGCGCTCCGCACCTGGGGCTTTGCGCCCCGCCCTCTTGGTTCGCAGTGGGGAACCCTTTGCAGTTCCTGTAAGCAGGCACAGCTCCTGACGCAGGTAGGCATTGAGAAACAATGGGATCTTTTGGATAATAGCCCGGTGACATTTTTACACAAGGCAGGGCCAGAGGCAGAGGAGGAAAGGAAAGATGGGAAAGCCACTGCCAGCCAGGATGTGAAACATCCTCCCTCCCCCCCCCCCGCCCCCTTTTCCCTGCTCACTCTGCTCCCAGTTAGAGGTCTCATCCTCAGAGTGGGGTTCAGGGGACTGGCCCTGCCAGAGGATCCCACAGACCTCCCTGCAGCTCCAGGCTGGGTTGCCTCTATCCCTCTGCCTCCCCCAACCCCCCTCAAGGTTTGCCTATCCCAGAGAAGGGGTTCCTCCGCTGTGTGTGGGGTCCCAGGGGAGGAGAAGGGAACGACACCTTTCTGTGTGACATCTCCTGTAATTCCGACAGTCACCGCACGAGGCAGGGATGGTCAGCCTCCTTATTCCTCCTGCTGCTCCTGTGCCTGAAAAAGAAAAAAAAAAAAAAGCAGCAGCCTTGGCAGTCGTGGGTCCCTCCCCCTCCCCCCACACCCTCCTCTGGGGCCTTGTTTTCTACACCAGAACAGCACGGACAGGAAGCCAGCTACTGCTGCTCCCCAAATACAAGACGCCAGGGAAAGGCTCTATTTTCATACCAAACCTGGTTTCCTGGTGGGCACACAAATTGTTGCCTGTTAAAATAGCAACTCGGGCAGAAATGTCTCCATCTGCTTAGATGTGCATCCCATCAGGAGCTGGCCTTGCAGTCAAACCACTGATGCTTCTAATGAGCTGGAAACAGAGCTCCCTTCACGGCTCCCAGCCTTTGGCCCAGGATCATCAGCTCAACCAGAAACCCGGGGCCTTTGGCTGTGTCCACCCTGCCCTCTCCATCACTCTTTCTCGCTCTTTTCCAGCCCGCAGTCCAGGACTACTGCTCTTCCGCCTGCACACGGGCCCTCAGTAGTAGTAATAGATGGCACCGGTCAAGCCCAGGCCAGGGGGCATGGTGCTCGGCCCTCCCTCAAGAAGAGGAGATAGACACAACGCTCGGGCTATTTCTTTTGCGCTGTCCATGCTCCTATCCACAGCCCATCGCCCTTGCCTTTTTCCAATCAAGATCAGAACCACTGACCGGTTTCCACAGTCTCTGTCCACAGAAGTGAATAGCAGTGTCACAAACTCAAAGGCCTCAGGGGACCAGACAGGTCGTAATAAAAATAGCCGACCCCGAGCTCCACTTGGCTCTTGCTCACCTTCCTGGAGTCTTGTGGAGGCCTCTTCTCAGCGGGGTCTCCCTGACTAGCCTTTTCGAATTGCGACCCCAGCGTTCTCCACCCCATTCCCTGATGTATCTTCCTCCATAGCATTTGCCATGATGTTTACTATATAATCTACTTAAAAAAATCCTCACCTGAGGATATGTTTCCACTGGTTTTGAGAGAGAGAGAGAGAGAGAGAGAGAAACATCATTGTGAGAGAGAAACTTGGATCGGTTGCCTCCTCTGTGTGCTCCAACTGGGGATTGAACCCACAACCTTTTGTTGCACAGAACAATGCTCCAGTCAACAAAGCCTCTTGGCCAGGGCTATAATCTACTTTTTCATTTTCTGTCCCCCACTCTGCCCCCATGTGGGTGCTGTAAGGGCAAAGATTTGTCTGTTTTGTTCCCTGATGTATCCCCCGTACTACTGGCCATAGTACATGCCCAGTCAATACTCACTGTATAACCCAAGGCCAGGCACTGTACTACCACTTAGATATATTAACGCAGTAATCCTCACAACTCACCTATGAGATAGTTGTTACTATTTCCACTTTGCAGGTGAAAAGGCGGGAGAACAGAGAGGCGAGGGGTGGACCCTGGACTCAGACACAGGTGGTGTGGCCATGCTCCCAGCCTCTTGCCTGCTCCTAACACACTCTGTGCAACATGGGAGGGGCCAGTGGGAACTGGGACAACTGGAAAAGGCTTATCCTGCCTGAAAGCATTTCATTTAAAAAAAAAATTGTGTTCTGAACCAAAAAAAAAAAAATTAACCCGTTGACCTTAGTTAGCCCTCAGGCCACCAGTCAGATGAGGACGGCCCTAAAGTAGAATTGTAGACAAAAATAGACTTTTATCAAGTGGGGAGGGACCAGAGGTTTACGGTAAAGAGATTACCCAACCAAACCGCGGTGTTGGAGAGTCCACAGGTGTGTTTTCCTTGGCTGTTTGCCCTCCGAGTGGGGTCTGTGCAAGGGACGCTCAGGGGGAGCTGTTTGAGCAGCAATCTCCTTGCGGCCGGCGGACCCCCCCTAGGAGAGCCAACCCCAGGGGCCACCCCAATGACAGGCGCGCTGCTGATTGTCGCAGTTGGTCTCCTGGGACGGAGCAGCCTCACAGAGGACCAACCCGCGAGCCACACACACGTGCATTATCTTGGCATCTTCCATGGCCCCGAGGCACCTTCCTCTGTGTCCTCCTGGCCATCCCCAAATCATCAGTTTCGTCAGCAGGTGGGCAGTGTGGCTAAGACACCAAGACGCCTCAGCTTGCGCAGACCCCCAGCCATCTCGCACTCGGCGTCCAGCTCAGGGGGGCCAGGGCCCCAAAGCCTCCAGAAACGCCTTCAAGCAATAATGCTCGGAGGCCACAAATATTTGTTGGATACCAGAGGCCACACTGACGTCGTGACCTGGACTGGAGGGAAAATGAAGAGAAACCTTTCTCTTTTGTGAGGCAGCTGTGGCCACATAATAACCAGTCCAGTCTCTCCATGCAACTAAGACGGGCTAGAAGTCACCAGTTCCTTCAACACGCGCTCCGTGACCACTGGCCGAGCCCTCACGGGGCAGTAATGCGCTAGAGGACTGTATAGACAGGCACGAGACAGGTCTAAGCAATGCATCAGATGTGCGGGCAGAAGAGGCACCACACCCGTCTGGGATATGTTGATTTGGGGGGACAAAAAAGCAAACCAGAGCCTCGTAGGGCAGGGTTGTGTTGGGGGAAAAGATTCCCGGGTGGGATGCAGGTGAGCAAGTTACGAGGAGGATTCCTCGCAGACAGGCGGGAAGGGCCGCGGGACTGTCCGTGCCCAGCCCTGGGGCAGGGTGCCCCACGGTGCCCAGAGTGCCCAGGAGCCCACACGCACTTGGGCAGAGCCCCGATCTCCATTCACATGGGCTGGGGTGGAGGGAGCCCTGCGTGGGGCAAACGCAAGTCGCCTCCATCGTGGACGCCACGTTATCCCACAGGACTCACCTCTGGCCTCTGCGTCTCACGGAGCCTGAGCATCTGTGAGTGGATGCTGCCAGCTTCTCTGTGAGTGGATGCTGCCAGCTTCTCCGTGCCCACGATCTGGCATAGGCCCTAAAGTCGCTCTGCCACTTCCTGGCTGTGTGGGCCACACACAGTTTAGTGACTCTTCTGGAGACTCGGTCTCCTTGTCAGCAGGATGGCATGGCGTCTAACTTGGAGAATGAGATAGGAACAGGCGATTAGAGAACAACATATATTGTGTTAGCGCAGAGAATCCAATAGGGTTATCTCTTCGGAAAGTGCCTTGCAAACTGTGAAGGCCAGTGCAAGTTCGTCAGGATGATATCTGTTAAATGAAAGCTCCACGAGAGCAGGGGGTTTTGTCTGTTTTGTCCACAGTTGTGCCTCGGGAGCTAGGACAGTGCCTGGCATACAGCAGGCACCCAGTAACACTTGTGGCAAAAGTGAATGAACGCTGGCCCAGAAGGAGGTACACCCGCTGAGAACTCAGCAAGCGGAGGCGAGCTCCTTTACGTGGTCAGGACTGGAAGCTGCAGGTCCACACGGGGCAGCCCCCCAACCCCCTGCCAGTCGGCCAGCTCATGGGGTGGGGGTGCACCCCTGCCTGCCTCTCTGGGGCTCAGTCTCAACCCCTAGACCTAACCCTTCAGGACCCTCTCTAGCTCAGCTGTGGGCTGGGTGGCACATGCGTGCCCCTTCCTGCTCCATCCCAGCCACCACCTCCAGGATCGGAGGGTGTCAGGAGCATGAAAGAACCAGTCTTGGACGCTGGGGCTGAGACACGGGCAGAGAGCACTGGGTTCCCTCCACACGTCTACGCCGGAGCCTGAAATAGCTGTGAGGCTAAAGAGGATCTCAGAATAGCTTTCGGCTCCACCACAATTCCAGGCTGGGGCACAGGAGGGCCAACTAGGCAGCTCTCGGCGTGGGAAAGTCCTTGGGGAAGAAAAATGAAAATTATGTTATAAAAACCCAGGATTGTCCTTGTTCGGGGAAGAGCGACAGCGTCTTCAGTGGCTCCAATGGTCCAGCCAATGGGTGGTGAGCAGCGTGGTGAGGTCGTGGAGCCAGCAGCGAGGCCTTAGCTGTGGCTGCTGAGCCCTGGAGAGCCCTGAGGCGGGAGCTTCCCGGAGGCCAGGAGGCTTTGAGAAGTATCCCCTCATCAGATGTGACCGGCCCGGCAGGGGCCTTCCACCACAGAGCCACGTGTGCCCGGCGCTGGGCCGTGCACCTCGAAGACGTTATCCTACTGAGTTCTCGCCACACGTCTGAGCAAAAGGCACGATGGTTCCCATTGCACAGGTGAGAGAGCTGAGGCTCATGGGTGGTAAGAATTTGGCTCAATAAGTCATGGAACTGGGATTTGAATGCTGGTTTGTGTGATTCCAAAGTGCATTTTAGCTGGGGCTGGGCCAATGGAAAGGATCCGGCCTCTGACTGGGGCCAGGGTAGGGAGGGGGCACTGCTCCAGCCCTCAGGTGGTTCAGAACTGTCTCTGGGATGGCTGCTGGTCTGTGTGATTCCAAAGACCATCGCCCGCACCATTGCTGCAACGCGGACAGGACGGCTGGAAAACCTGAGTTCTCCCGTGCCTTCTGGTCCAGACCCTGTTCCTGGGCAGGCACCCCTCTCTTGCATCCTTGAGAGGTGGGATGGGCAGGTATGGGGCAGGGGTGGAGGGGGGAGTCGAGAAGGAGACAAGAGGAAGCCAGGAGGCTGCCCAACCCCCTGTAGAGCTCATACCACTTGTTGCTTCTGCCTTTGGATCCCTTCTTTTCTGTCCCCATCACCCACTCCAGGAGGTGCCACATCTGAGACTGTTCCAGGGTCTGCGACTCTTCCTCAAGGAGGGACATGGTGCTACTTTTCAGGGTACCCTCAGGTGTGGCTTTGGAACACAAAAAGGGTCAGGCGAGAGAAAGAGCTCAGCCTTCACCACATCCTAGGTTACCCCAGCCCCATTCCTAACCTGCTGCCCAAGACCCTCAACCTCCCCTGCTGCTGTCCTCTGCTCCCTCACCCTCCGGGCAGAGGCCCGCCTCTCTAGAACTACAGTAAGAAGGTGGACGCAGGGTGTGGTGAGGAGACTACCACGAGGGGCCAGTGTGGAGCAAAACCCCCCATCCGCCATCTCACCAAGAGTGTTTTTTCGCTTCCTCCAAGTCCCAGGACCAAAGGGCCACCCTTGGACATATTCCTCGAGCTTTGCATGGAGAATCTTTACACTCATTGTGTTAATTTCCATGATAAGTTAAAGTATACGCACATTCTGAATTACCCACAATACCTTGTTACTGAGGACTGAGCTTCAACGCCGACCTTGACATTTGGCAGCAAGTAGCAGTACCTTAACTGGCCTAAACCAGTGGTTCTCAATCTGTGGGTCGCGACCCCTTTGGGGGTCGAACGACCCTTTCACAGGGTTCGCCTAAGACCATTGGAAAACACATATATAATTACATATTGTTTTTGTGATTAATCACTATGCTTTAATTATGTTCAATTTGTAACAATGAAATTGGGGGCCACCACAACATGAGGAACTGTATTAAAGGGTTGCGGCATTAGGAAGGTTGAGAACCACTGGGCCCTAAACGAACGAGTGAAGAGCAGAGGAACGTGGAATATGGGAATGAGGTGATTGTTCTGCATGGAGGCCGGTGATACCTTCTCACTGAGGCTTCGCAGTTCTTCCAGGGTCCCCCCCTCCCCCGCGACTCCCCGGGGGGCAGCATCCAGCAAGCCAGGTGCAAAAGACCCTGAGCTACGGCTGCTGTTTGATGAGAGGCGACCGACTCGCAGCCAAACCACCTCCTCTACTCCAGTCCATTAGCCACTTCGGACTTCGTTGTGTTTCTTTGATGATATTTAACCTGTACATTTACTTTAGATTTCGGAATGTGTGATCTAGCAGTTTATACGTATTAAATTTGTGTACTTATTTAAGTGACATTATAAAATGTAACTCAGCCCAGCTGGCGTGGCTCAGTGGTTGAGCATCGACCTATGAGCCAGGAGGTCACGGTTCAATTCCCGGGCAGGGCACATGCCCGGGTTGCAGTTTATAAAAAAGGTTCACATCTTTTGATTTGATCATCAGTATAAAGAACTCTGAGAGAAAGAACCCATGACTCAGAAAATAATACGTCTGAAAACATGGGTATAAAGGGGACCCGAAGCCCTTGCTCATCACCCCCCCCCCCCCACGTGCTGTTTGCACGTGCACAGGGCAATTTTGCAGCTGGCGCCGCCTCGGGACACTTACAACCTCAGACGTTCGGGTATTAACTTCCCAATGTAGCCACAGGTACCAGGACACGTCTCAGAGTCACCCAGAGCTCTGACTCATGAATGTTCCTTGGTCTGGTTTTGACTGAAGAGGATGAAGTTGGAGAGTTCCAGCCTTAGTTTCTGTTCCTCTTCTTGCTCGTCACTGTGACGTTCCTTGAAGAGGGCACACGTGTTCATTCCACGGCAGGCATCCAGCCCTTCCCAGAGGGAGGGGCTGGGTAGGAGCGCTAGGCATGAGACAACAGGGACTAGAGACGCAGGAAGAAAGCCGGTGACCTGGTAAACTTTACCTCCTTCACAGCTGCCTTGAGTATGTGAAATGCATACAATCCGGGGACGGAACACACTGCTGATTCTCAAATGTTTTGTTTTAAAACAGAAGAACTTCCTTTCCAAGTGAAATATGGCCTGGCCGGTGTGGCTCAGCTGGTGGGGTGTCGTCCCGTGCACCGAAAGGTCGCCATTCAATTCCCAGTCAGGGCACATGCCTGGGCTGTGGCTCTGATCCCTGGTTGGGGTGCATAGGGGAGGCAACCAACTGATGTTTCTCTCTCTCTCTCTCTCTCTCTCTCTCTCTCTCTCTCTCTCTCTCTCAAATAAATAAAAACAAACAAAAATAAATAAAACTGCCCTAACTGGTTTGGCTCAGTGGATAGAGCATCGGCCTGTGGACTGAACGAAAGGTCCCAGGTTCGATTCCGGTCAAGGGCATGTACCTTGGCTGCGGGCACATCCCCAGTAGGGGGTGTGCAGGAGGCAGCTGATCGATGTTTCTCTCTCATCAATGTTTCTCTCTATCCCTCTCCCTTCCTCTCTGTAAAAAATCAATAAAATATATTTTTTTAAAAATAAATAAAACCAATAAAAACATAAAAAATAAAGTGAAATCTCACTTGGAAACCCAATACTTAAGCAAGAACAAGCAGAGATTCTCTTATTAACAAGGAAGTGTGGGGAGGCCTGGAGTAGCACCCACAGTCCCCCAAGCCACCCCCTCCTTCTGAGGCTCCTCGCGGCGCAGGTGAGCACCGTTTGCGAATCACCCAGCCAGATCACTTGCCACCTGGGCTGGAGGAAGACAGTGATGAGTAGCAGGCGCCCAGGCCCCAGCGATGAGCTTTCAGGTCATTTCAACACCAGGTGCGAGGGGCCGTGACAAAGGGCGAAATATTTTTAAGAAAGGCCCACCACATGCAAAACGCCACTCCTCTAAATAAAGTGATGCTGGCATTTCCAGGAGCGGTCGGCATCCACCCGGCCTTTACCACCGCAGGGCACGCGGACAGCTGGTGTGTGGTCAGTGATTACCGACGCGGCTTGTGTGTCTTGCCTTCCAGTTTGAACACGTGCCTACTTCCCAGTCAGTCAGTATTCATGGCGCACTTTTTGTGCCACAAACATTTGTTTCTTATGGATCTGGGAGGCTCACAGGAGGCACATTTTACAGGAAAAGCGGTCGTGTGGTTCTCCACCGGCCTGAACCAGATAAGCAAATGGACACAGGACTTCAAAGGGAAGGTGCCCCCAGGGCCTTTGATTGCTCCAGGACTGTCGGAGGAGAGCTCTGACGGGTGAAACCGTGGCTTTGGAGCAGCCTAATCGGAGTTATCGGAGGACTATCGCCAGCTCGTTTCGGAGGGGCAAACATTGCCTCTTATCCCGGCTTTCCTTATCTGTGACGTTGCCCCACCCTCGCTGGCCACCTGGAGGGAGCTGGCGGTTTTCTAACTGGCAGATCAGTCCTGAAGGGCTGAGAGCCCGGCGGGCTGCACGGAGCACACCTGGGCAACTCGGCTCTGCTCTTGGCTTCTCCCAGAGCAGCCGGGGCTGGCCTTCCCACCAGGGACTTCCAAGTGACTCCCACTGAGCTGAGCCCTTATGGTAGGTGGAACCCCAAACCAGGGAACTGGACCCAGCCAGAGGAGCTGTGCTGGGTGCCAAATCCGGCCAACAGACCCTGCATTTCCCAGAGAAGGTGAACAGGAGACGAGAAGAGTGGTGGGTGCTGCTCCAGCGGCAAGGGGTGGGTTAGAATGTGCAGGCCAGCCAGGGTCACGTGGGCCTGCGGAGGGACACGTGGGCCTGCGGAGGGAGCCCAGGAGGAGGTAACGGCTGGGAGGAACTGTTAGCTTCCTATTCTGGCCGTGGCTGGATCTTTTTTAAAAATATATTGTCACTGATTTCAGAGAGGAAGGAAGTGGGAGAGAGAGATCAATGATGAGAGAGAATCATTGATTGGCTGCCTCCTGCACGCCCCACACTGGGATCGAGCCCACAACCCGGGCATGTGCCCTGACTGGGAATTGAACCATGACCTCCTGGTTCATAGGTCAATGCTCAACCACTGAGCCACACCGGCTGGGCGTGGCAGGATCTTATGACTGGAAACTCGCAAGGCCTCTGTCCCCTTGGAGGACTGCAGCTGCTGCAGAGGAAACCCAGCCTTGGCCACGGCGTTGACCGAACCCACCTGCCCAGACCGCCTGAATAATCGGTGCTTCACCGTCCCTGGTTTCTTACAATTCTAGGGTGAGGTCCAGGGGCCATTGTGATCCTAGTTTTACGGCTGTTGGAGACTGGCTCCAGGTCACACAGCTCATAGGAGGCACATTGACTCTGAAATCGGATCTTCTAGCTCAGAAGTCCCATCTCTTTCCAACATTCACTGCATCTCACCCACGCCCCCCAGACAAGCCTCCTTTATAACGGAGGTCACTGTTCACAAACTGCCTTGTACAGTCCGGTGTCCTTGTGTGAGACGTGCTGTCACTCTGTCTGTAGGACAAATGAACGCATGAGGCTCAGAGGCTGAATGGCTGGGCCAGAGTCACAGAGCAGAGTCAGGGCTCACCTGCTCTCAGGGATCCTGAGGACGGTTCTCAGGAGGCAAAGGCTTTAACCAACTTCTGCCTCTGCCTTGCTGTATGCAACCCAGCTCTGTGATGTGGGAAAGTGCATCTTATTTCTGGAGGCAGCAACGTCCTGGGCTTTCTCCCGTCGCCCAGGGGCAATGGAGGAGGACAGCTATGGAGGAGAAGGTCACAATCCTGTGCCCCTGGGGCGGGGCCAGCCCTGGACTTCCCTTCTGCCTGGCCGGTCCCCCTTCACCCTGTTGTTCGTGGCCCTCTGGTGACCGTGGCCCAGGCCCGAGAGGCAGCCGGGCACCTGGGCATGGGTGCGCTCCAGGCAGGAGACCGGGAACCAAACAGCCAGCCGCCCGGTGTCCAGACAGAGAAGGAAATAGAAAGTGTGGGGAGAGGAACTGGACGCAGGGGCGGGGCGGAGCGAGGGGAAGTGTCTGGAGGCTGCTGCGTCCACACGGGGCTGGAAGTACCATCATCCAGTCACCCCCTTACGTCACAGATGGGGACACCCACGCCCAGGATGGGGGTGCAGGGAGGGGAACTGGCCAGAGCTGCACAGCTCCTTGGAAACAGGGCAGGCCTGGGAAGCACCGAGCCTGTGCTCTCCAGTCTGTATTGGGATCTGCTATCCGGGTGTCGGGGGACCATGGCCTTCACCCGATAGCGCCCCCACTCTGTCATTGGTGGGAGCCAGCTGTGTGTCAGGCTTCGGGGGTGGCCTAGCCCAGGCGCTGACACTTGGGCTGGGCCCAGGGGCAAGGGGGAGGCGGTCAGGTGGCCAGCTCAGAGGGTAGTTTCTGGAAAAAGGACAACCTTAGACCAGGACACGGAGAAGCAGAAGAGGCCTGTGGTGCAGAGGCATGTGGAACCCATCGCTTCGTCGCGGGGGTGTTGTAAATAGAAACACTTTGCGTTGGAATTCCATAGCATTCAGGAGTGCTGTGGAGCGGGTATTTTCCAGCATGAACTCTGTCGAGCCAATGTATTCTGTTCGTCAATCTTGCTATACGATGCAGTTGCACTATTTCCTAGTTTTCCTTGCTCTTGTGTGACAGACAAGAATTATTTTTGCATCTATTCTTGCTGTCATTGGTGGGAGCCAGCTGTGTGTATTATGCAGCAAACAGCAGAGGTTTCACTCACGGGTCTGTTTATTTCCTTCACATCCAACCGTACTGATGAAAGCTTTGCCATCAGGAGGTGTGGGCCCTTATTCCTGCCAGCTTTGACACTCCTGGGTCAAATTGTATATAAGCTCATGTGGTCTAGGAGATCTTATTATTTTGTTTTTGTTTTTTTTTGGTTAAAAAACAATTTTACCAAGTATGATTTTTGCCATGCTCGCTTTTATTCTGTTTTGATTTTTTCTACTGGGAATATAAATGGAGTCAACGACGGAGTATTTCTGTTTCTTAGATGGTCTTTGATATTTTTGTTTGTTTTTCAGAGGAAGCTGAGTGAATTTGTGAGACACACGGAGAGACAGGTGGGAGAGGGAGAACGCACAAGAGGCGGGACTCAGAGAGACACGCTGCCACACCCGCATACAAGTCTGCCTCCCTTGTTTGGAGAACAAAACGCACCACTTTAAAGGGAGACAAGGACAGCCTGGCTCCCTCCAGGGTCATTCACAAAGTCTAGTGCACAACAGAACATTACTAGACACGTGAAGAAGCAGAACGGGCGACCTGTAGGCCAGGGGAAAGCGGCAAGTGGTTCCCAATGGAAAATTTTAAATGGGCGAAACGGCATCAGTTGTCTGTCTTAGAAGGACCACTCAGGTAGCCAGAGACCCGAGGACCCTGACAAAGGACTGGCCTCGGAAGAGACGGCGTATCCTGTTAGCAGAATCTCCTCGTGGCTCCAAAGGAAGATGATGAAGATAGAGACCAAGGTTCCGCAGATCTGTGAGATTTGTGGCTGCACGAAGGTCACAAAATGTCAGAGCTGAAACATCTTAGAGAGCATCTCCTTACAGAGGACGGCACGAGGACTCGGAGAGGGTCGGTAAATTTCCTAAGGTCCCAAAGACATTTCCAAGACGAACCGGGATCAGAGCCCACGCCTCATGATGTATCACAGGGCCTCCCTATGACTGCCTTGTGCTAAAACCAGGTCCCCGATATGAGTAACCGTGCGCGTTGTTACGGGGGGAAATCCCAACCACGGTTTCTAGGACGGCACCGTCATTTCCTCTTTCTCCCACGTAGAGTGAGGAGGTTTCCAGGAAGCTGTCAGGTAGCGGCAAATAGTCATCACAAACCAGGCACTTAATGCCCACTTACATGAGGCTTCTGAGACGGGATTTCTAGAGACGTGTCTGACATTCACCCTTGAGACTGCTTAGTTCTTGCCCGGAAGCAACATGAGGAGGCTGCGACTGGGGCTTTGATCCACGGTCGTGCCCAGTTAATATCGTCCGGAGGAAAAGGAAGATACATCCCATGACCTCAGCCAGCACTTGTGAATGAGGTGGCTGGCAACACACAGCACCAAGTGAAGGAACACAGTGGACAGACCGGGTCCTCTTTCTGGTCCTGGGACCAACACAAGGCACCAGCAGTGGTTCTGCAGGTCTTCCCTCCCAAGACAGCCTCCACCCTCACCCCCAGCCCATCCCTGGGGGCCCTGATCCAATCTCTCAGGAAGTACTTTCCAAGTACTTGACATGCCTGACAACAAAATGGGCTCCCTCCTGGAGAGGTAAGTTCCTTCCTAGGCCTTAGAGCTGCTCAAGCCTGGGGTCTTGAGGGCTGAATGACCAGAGGGTTCCATCCAATGGGGTCTTACAAGCCTTCCCTGAGGCCGCTGCTGGCTGGGCCTTGGTGTTGGTGCGAGGGCAGGTGCTAATGGGGGAGAGGAGCATGAACACATGCTAAGAGGACCGAGTGACCCAGGTGGGGGTAGGCCATGACTTCTGAGGCTCCTCCCTACTGTACAATGAAAGGAATTCTCCGATTGGTTACAGAGGGAAAGAGGCTCGCCTTTACTAAGCAGCCACCGTGGGCCAGGGAAGTAGAGTTGGTTTTATACATGTCATTTTATTTAATCCTAACCTCGCCCTGTGATGCAGGCATCCTCACGTCCCCTGTGTTTTCTAATCAGGAGGCTCCAGATGTTAGCATGGGCAGCTAGTTAGGTATTAACAAAAGGGAAGAGAGAGCGCTGACTAAGCTACAGTTTCCAGACACCCCAGGGGGCAGCAGCATCCCCAACCCCCAAGCAGGCAGGAAAAACCGTCTTTCTTCATACATATATTGATTTCAGAGAGGAAATATATATATATATATATATATATATATATATATATATATATATATATATATGTAGATTCATGGGTCAACGCTCAACCACTGAGCCACGCTGGCCGGGCAGAACCAGTTTTCCAATCTAGCAGGGAGCCAACCCATGCTCCTCCAGATTACCAGGGGGAGGGAGATCCAATAAAGGGGAGATTCCTCTGCTGAGGCATGCGCAGTAGACACCAAGATGGCTCCGTAAAGGGGAGAAGTCTAACCCGGGAAAGGATTGGATAGGGTAAGATTAGGAACCCCCCAAGAGCCAGGAAAGGGATTGGATTGGGGGAGGACCTAGCAAAAGCCCAGGAAGAATAGGAAGACTGGTTAGTTTGAAAGAAAGCCTGCTCTCTCCCCAACCCAAGGACACATAGGGGGAGTGTAACAAAGGCCTGAGGTTCATCTGTTCATGCTCCTCTCCCCCACAGGCAGTGTGGGCTGGAGGGCAATGCCTCTCCTGGTCCCAGCACCATGGAGCCCTGGCAGCGACGTAGATGGGGAAAGAGACCCAGAGAAGTTCCGCATCTCTGGGTCCTGGTCCTCCTGGGCTTGGTGAGGACACGTGTGCGCCTGAGGCCCCAGAGGCTGGGCTTCTGCAGCCAGAGAGCTGAGCCACCTGGTCGTGGATGTGACGTCGGGCACCAGGGACAGTCCTTTGTTTTCCCTCCAATAAACCTGTACAATTGCTCACATCCTCCTATGTGTGGGTCCCCAAAAGCTTTTCTTGTGACTCCGTGGAAGAATCCCATTTCCACTGACAACACAGAGATCAAGTCTTGGCCCAACGTCATGCAGCTCAAGTCCAGATGCCTTTGACTTCAAAGGCTGTGCCCCAGGTGCCACATCACAGCACAGGAGGGACATGCCCCTGGGGAAGCGCCTGGTTCTAGTAAATTTGTCATTGAGTCTATTCACGCCGTGTACCTGACGTATATATAACGGAAGTCTGGGGAAACAAAAATATGCTAATGAGAAGTAGCGGCTACTTGAGTATTTCCAACCCACAAGTGGGATATTCAAATCTTTACAAATCAACTATGGCAGATGGTCAGAAACCAGGGTAGAAGCCGAGGGTGTATGTGCGTGCGTGTGTGTGTGTGTGTGTGTGTGTGTCCGCTCAGGTATGGGCATGTGCATCAGCCTGTGTGATGATGGTCTCTCCACACACAAGGTGTGCATGTGTATGAACAGATTGGGCAAGCATACTTCCACAGGTAAACAATTTACTTATTTCATTTTTCAAAGCACAAAAAACGAAACAAAAAACTTCTACTTTTAGTTATAAGACAGTCTTCAAAGATCTATGTGACTGGCAATGTTAACTTTTTCTGGGATTTCAAACCATTTATTTAACTGTTTAAAGTGCATGCAGTGGCAAACTTTGAGTTTGAAGAACCAAGCACAAGGAAACATACATCGTGACTTACCCAAATGAGTAGCAATTCTTGCTAGTCAGGTTCTCTGGAAATTCTTATCTAGGGATTGCACGTGTTGGGGCCAGGGAAAACAGACCTGCCCAGTGGGCTTAGGGCGGGGCTGGGTGAGGGGAAGGCAGACAAGGGGGTAGATTTCAAGCCTGAGGACCTTCTGCCTTCTTTATTTGCTCCTTCTAGAACTGCCAGAACTTAGCAAGACCCAGGGGGCAACCAGCATATTTTTATTTTTTAATATATATTTTTTATTGATTTCAGAGAGGAAGTGAAAGGGAGAGAGAGATAGAAACACCAATGAAGAGAGAGAATCATTGATTGGCTGCCTCCTGCACACCCCACACTGGGGATTGAGCCCGCAACCCAGGCATGTGCCCTTGACCGGAATCAAACCCGGGACGCTCTATCCACTGAGCCAAACCAGCTAGGGCGCGGCCTATTTTTAGAAAGTGCTTCAATCCTCACCAGGGTACACAGGGGTGAAGAGAAGAGGGTACTGCCTATCAAAGTTGCCAGCATCCCCTGGGGGAACCAAGAGAACTGAGTACAGAGGGGAGAAGGGCCATCTGTCAGGGCTGATAGCCTGGGGTAAAGATTTCTGCAAAGGGCTGAGCAACACAGACCTGGCCTAAGATTTCCCCACCCAAGCCCTCTGCAACCCCGGAAGCGTGCTGGCGACCTCCAGCAGACTTCTCTGGCTCCCCGAGCAGGGAGGCACCTTGGTGGCCCTCAATCTCAGCAGAGAGGGGGCCTCCCTTCTGCCCGCCAGCCTCAGCTGTTGGAAACCCAACAAACAGCTGTTGAATGAATGAGGGCATCTCTACCCCTACTTCCTGCTCACCCTACAGCAAGATTTCCTGGGAAAACTCAGAAGGCAATTGCCCCTTTTGATGTGCCAGGCCATCCGAGGAAGTGTAGGTTCTACTGGACAGTCAAGAGGAGAGACGTTGTAGCCCTGGCCGGTTTGGCTCAGTGGATAGAGCGTCTGCCCACGGACTGAAGGGTCCCAGGTTCAATTCTGGTCAAGGGCACATACTTTGGTTACAGGCTTAATCTCCAGCCCTGGTTGGGATGCATGCAGGAGGCAACCAATCAAGGTGTCTCTCTCACATCGATGTTTCTCTCTCCCTCCCTTCCCTCCCTTCCACTCTCTCTAATAATCAATGGGAAAATATTCTCAGGTGAAGATTAACAACAACAACAACAAAAACAGCAAAAATTGAAGTTCTAGGTAGATTGAATTTCACTCAACAAACATTTATCAAGCTCCCACACACTGCACATCAATTCCAGGGAACTAAAACTGGCTTATCCAATGAAGGTGTGTGTTTTCAGACTCCCAGTGAGAAAGTCTCTCAGGAACCTCTCAGGAACCTCAAAATACGCCGGCCTCCCAGCCTCCACCTCGAATGGGGCCTGGGTGGGAGTCTATCATTTAAATAAGTACCTCAGGTCATTCTTTAAAAAACAAGCAAACAAAAAATATATATCGGGGTGGCCAGTAGAGCAGTGATTTTCAACCTTTTTCAACTCACGGCACACATAAACTCATTCCTAAAATCTGTGGCACACCAAAAAATGTATTTTTTGATCTGACAAAGAAACAGACAAAAGGTGTATTGACTGATTTCAGAGAGGAAGGGAGAGGGAGAGAGGGATAGAAACATCAATGATGAGAGAGAATCATTGATTGTCTGCCTCCTGCATGCCCCACACTGGAGCTTGAGCCCACAACCTGAGCATGTGTCCTGACCAGGAGTCAAACTGTGACCTCCTGGTTCATAAGTCGACGCTCAACCACTGAGCCACACCGGCCGGCCCTCAGGTCATTCTTGATGTCCAAGTGGTTTGGGAAATCCTGAGCTCTGTGAGCTCTCAGGTTCTTTAGACTGTGCAAGTCCTGCACACGTCGGTCCACAACCATGCCAAGTGTGTGTGTGTGTGTGTGTGTGTGTGTGTGTGAGAGAGAGAGAGAGAGAGAGAGAGAGAGAGAGAGAGAGAGAGACAGAGAGGGCATGTCTTCGGGGCTCATGAAACTGTCACCTGGCCCTTACACTTCAAACACATAGTAGGCTGTCAGCTTTTGAGAATGAGTCATCGCATGATCACCCTGATGCCCAGGCAGCCAGCGTGCAGACGTCACCTATTTGTCTCTGTCTCTGACTCACGTTTGCTTTCCTCCTGAGACCTCTGTCCCTTCTGAGCAGAGCAGCGGCCCAGGGCCTGCAACTGGGGTGCGTCCCTCTCAGTCATTCTTGAAAGATGCACTTTTATGAGTTTCAAGAACATTCCCCTTCCTTCCAGCCTCTCTCCACACAGGCAGGGCTCCAAAAGGCTGAGTTTGAGGGACATGAGCATGAGCAGCCTGAATTGCTCTCTCCACCCCCCGCAACCCCCCAGGCAGGGGCCAGGTGCCAGAGGCAAGAGACAGAGCTGATGGGGGCAGTGAGGAGAATGTGGCGTGGGCATCAGAAAGCCTGGGTCTGAGCCCACATCTGTCCCTGACAACTGCACGCCTGGGAGGAAGTCATTTTACATGTCCCCGTCTGCTTCCCCATCTGTGAGCACCTCCGCACAGGGCTGTAAGTGACAAACTGCCCTGCCTGCCCCCTGCCCTGAGCCATCTTCCCAGTCGCTATTTCCAGGTCTCCTGAAAGCTGCACCTGCCAACCACCAAGTTTCTAAGTGACCAGACCTGGTTTTTCTTAGCCCCTCGGACTGCGCAGATGCAAATTGTTCTCACTTCCCAAGCCCTGTCTTTGACCTCGGAGAGCAGCAGTAAATCCCCAGGGCCCCAGGGCACAGCCTGGGGGTCAGTGGAGACGGGGGAAACCCAGAGGGTGATGGTCCGGGAACAGGGAGATGGGGGTGAACACTCCGGGCTGTGGACTGTGTGCTGGTAGATGTCTGTGCACATGTGTGTTTGTCTTTGTACCTGCATATCTACAGCTGCGTTTGGGGTGTGTGTGTGTGTGTGTGTGTTGGGGTGGTGTACACACTGTGTGTGTGTGTTCACGTGGCCTGTAGAGCAGCGACTTTCAACCTTTCTCATCCCACGGCACACATAAATTCATTACTAAAATCTGCAGCACATCAAAGAATATATTTTTTGCCAATCTGACAAAAACACACACAAAAGGTATAATTTTGATTCATTCACACCAGACAGCTATTGTTGTGTTGGCTGTTGTCATTTTTAATTTGACAATCTGAGGGAAAATAGATCAGTGCCCGACTAAATAGTCAGGAATTGCATGTTTTCGAGCTTCGGTGGCACACAGGTTAAAAAATCTCTCTGTAGAGTACTCATTCTCCAGAAGCAGACTTACTACTGGCCTAAGAATGGTGTTAGAATCACTGACTGTCCCCTCCCAGCTCCTGCCCATCAGGTCACAAGTGGGGACTGAGGGCCTCAGGGGTGAAAGGGGCTCCTCGTGGACGCTCCCCTCCTCCACCATGGCCTGCAGCCTCCTCCCGGGCCCCCTCACCGCCTCAAGTCCTCCCACATGCACTGTCCAGCGAATCCTTGTCTCAACCTGGACAGACGCTGGAGTTAGAGTGACCGGTTGCCAGAGCTGAAAGAGCTCTTAGAGCAGTGGTTCTCAACCTTCCCAATGCCGCGACCCTTTAATACAGTTCCTCATGTTGTGGTGACCCCCAATTTCATTGTTACAAATTGAACATAATTAAAGCATAGTGATTAATCACAAAAACAATATGTAATTATATGTGTTTTCTGATGGTCTTAGGCGACCCCTGTGAAAGGGTCGTTCGACCCCCAAAAGGGTCTCGACCCACAGGTTGAGAACTGCTGTCTTAGAGATACATAGTCCGCCTTCCATTCTGCAGACGGGAAAACTCTGACACCCAGAGAGGTCCAGTGGCCAGTCCCAGGTCCCAGAGCCAGCTGGTGATATTTCTTCCTCATTTATTCACGGACAAACATTCACTGAGTTTCTATTATGTGCCTGGAGCTGGATAACCAGGGCGGGAAGGGGGTGGGAGGGGGTGTCCGAGGAGACTTTAGGAAGTGACACTGAATGTACTTGTGTAATCCTCTCTCCTGAGCGTGGGCTGGATTGGGACTCCCTTCTGAAAAAGGCAATAATGTAGACATGACAACAGGTGACCTCAGAGACTAGGTCCTCAAATGCACGGTGGCTTCCTGCTTGTGCTGTCTCTCTCATCACTCACTGTCAAAGCCACTTGCAATGTCACAGAAACAGTCAAGAAGCTGACGGAGAGGCCACGGGGGAGGAGCAGCCATGTGGGTATGAAGGCCGATCCCACTGCCCACTGTGCATGTGGGAAGCAATTCTCCAACCTCAGCAAGGCCTCAGGTGACTGCAGACCCAGATAGCATCTCGATGGCAATCTCAAGGGTGAGTGGGGGGGGGGGGGCACTCTGCCAGGTCCATCCAGCTGGGACACTTCTGAGGTCCTGCCCCACAGATGGTGTGAGATAAGAAATGCTTTGTGCCTCAGCAATAGATAACTAATACACTCCTGCCCCTCCCGGAACTTAAATAGCCCCCTCTCTGCCTGCCAGGCGTTTCCTCATTCTTCCAATTACCATGTAAATGCCACTCCCTCTGCATCACCTTCTGTGGTGCCCGGGCCCCAGGGAACCCCCGTTTCTCCAGGACTTTGTAGGCAGTTGTGTGAACCTCCATCTCAGCCCTAACTGTAATGAATTACAACTCTCTGCTTATTGTCTTTGTTGACTGGAATCAGAGTACCTTGGGGGTTGCGTCTTATTCATGTTTATATCACGAATGTCTACTACAATGGTAACAGCCAATTCCTATTTAATGACTTGAATCAATGAATGCAGAATGCCTAGCATGGCGCTCTCTTCTTTTTTAATTTATGAAAACATTTTATCTGAGAAATAGCATTGATTTGTTATACTATTTACTAATGGAAGGTGCTGCTAATGTCTTTCTATGGCTTTCATATTTTCTACGTCATCAATTAGCTTAGTCAACAGGGGTTTGCTGGTTGTCTCGTTGGTCTGGGGACTGGGAGTGGGGACACTGTGACAGGGAGACCTCTTGGACCTGAGCTACCCAGTACATTAGTCACTAGCCCCTTAAAGTGAAACCAAAAGCTAGTTTCTAAGTCACATCAGCCACATGTGCTCAAGAGCCACATGTGGCCATGGCTACCATATTGGACAGTGAGGATACAGAAGTTTCTATTGTTGCTCTAAGTGTGTTGGACAGAGCTGACTTAGAAGATGCTCCAGAGAGATTATTGATGGTAGAAGGGATAAGCTGAAGCGATGACCATGAGATGGAGGGGCAAGTTCTCTCCGAGACACAATGTGACTCAGAGTGAGGACAGGTGGGTGCATCAGGAGCCTTCTAGGTTTCTCCCGGGGGTATGTGTGTGGATGATGCAGTCGCTCACTTACCTAGTGCCCATAGGAGAAGAGGCAGGGTGTGGGGAAAAGGGACACAATCAGACTTGGACCCAGTGAGTGAGAGATCAAACGGAGACAGGCCAGTGTGCCTGGAGGCTGCTGGAGCTCAGAATGTGGTCTGTGAATCTGGGAGGAGCGGTAGCTGTGAGTAGGGTGGAGTCATGCGCTGGGTGAGGGCGCTCGGGGGAGCATAGGCAGCACGACATGGTCGGTGGAACATCAGGGCCTGGGAGCACGGGCTGGGGGCAGGGTTTTCAAACTGTGGGTGGGTCATAAACAGAGGAAGTGTCCACCAGCATTGAAAGTATCCATGCTCTCGCCCTAACCGGTTTGGCTCAGTGGATAGAGCGTCGGCCTGCGGACTGAAAGGTCCCAGGTTCGATTCCGGTCAAGGGCTGGGAGTCTATCCACATGCACGTGTCACACTAGGTTGCAAGGTTGTGGTCCAATTCATTTGAATGTCGACGATTTATAAAATGAGCAGCACAGACTGTCACATGGGCATGGAAACTGGGACAAGGTCCTTTTGCCCGAAATCCCGGCATAGAGTAGACACTCAGTAAAGCCATACTGCACGAAGGAATGCTGCTAGTGGCACTCAGAGACGGAGCAGGCGACTTTTCTGAGAATTGAATCTAGGCTGTGGCCTGGGAAGCACTTCCGCCTACAGGGGGCAGAGGGGCTGGGCTGTTCCGTAGCTCCTTCGGGCGCTGCCTCAGTTTAGCTTTCTCTTATTTTGTAGGGATTTCAGAGCCTGGTCCCTGGGCTCTGTGGAGGGGTGGAGGGCTTCCTGAGGGAGCAGCGAGCAACTGAGCGGGCCCTCTGGCCCCACATCTGGTCGCACAGCTGCTCGGCTTCCAGCTGCGTCACAGATCGGGCACCCACAGCGATTCATTTCAACAACGGCTCTGATGCTAAAAGGAACGTGTAGGAAATCCCCATGGTATCAATCCTCCCCAATACTAAGTAACAGACATCGTGTTTAGAAATACTAGCATTGCTTTCTTTTTCTTTCATCTCTATTCCTGACTATTCATTCAGACAACTTGCTTCAGGCCTCCCTCTGGACACTGGGCCCTGAGGGCCTCAGTTTTGCTCCCCCCCCCCTTCTGGCCCTCCCCCACTTCTGTGCTGAGGAAAAGGCTGCTTCCTTGGTGAACACAAGCCAGTTCCAGAGGTGGAGTCCTACCAGGCAGGGGGCACAGCTGGGCCTCAGGGCAAAGGAGTGGGGACCCCCTGCAGCCACTGCAGCCTGGGTCCCATGGGGCTAAGACGTGTGCTGCCTGATCTGACGTCTCTGCTCTGGACATGTCTGCTGGGCGCCGGGCACTCTGGCCTCTGGCCTCTTGTCTGACCTGCTGGCCCCAGAGCTGCTGACACAGGAGCCCTTCGCTGTGCAGGCTGCCTGGTCCCTGCGGGGGCGAGCTGGGCACAGCGGGCAGCAGTCATGTGACGGCCGGGAGCCAGGCATCAGCAAGCCCAGGCCAGGCCGGCAGGGAGGAGGGGGCGAGCTCAGGGCTGCCCAGATGGGAGTGTGAGTCCGTGAATGGAAAGCTTGCTGGTCTCTAGCCCCAGCCCAGCCGCTCGTCCTGCAGAGAACAAACTTCCTCCAGAGAAGGTGCCCACTGTGACTCCGAGACTGAGTTCAAAGTCGTGGACAGCATGGATCATGTGACCAAAGGCAACTGTTCCTCTCGGCCGCAGTCCAGAACTTCATTATTAAAAACAGCAAAGACATTTCCGGAGTTATTGCTACATTCCAGACATTCTGCTAAGTGCTTTCTGTATATACCTGGGTCAAACTTACCTAAATTGTAAGGATATTCCCCATTTTATTGATGAGGAAACTAATACACAGAGAGGTTTGGTAGCTGTCAGGCCTACTGGGTCAATACAGGTGAACTAGGTCTGAATGGCCACATCCCATCCACTGAATTACCAAGAGCAATCACGCTGCTCCCTGCCCAGGGCAAGCCCATGTGACGGCCACCTGTGCGCCTCAACGTCCCCACAGCCCACCCCGCTCCCCATGCTTCCAGATCCTCGTGCTCCCCATCAATCTCCCCACCTTTATTTCCTAGGGGCACCTGCCTGGCTTATGTCTGCAGACTCTCATGAAGAGCAAATGCTACAACACAGGGTCCTCAATGAGTCCCCAAGGGCAGTTCTAACTTGGGGGACCCCAGGATAGTTCTCATACTTCAAGGACCTTCTATACGTGTGTCTATATTCGTGGCTACAGTCCAATATTTGATGGTCCTAGTGATATCTCTGAGTTATCAAGGACAGATAAAATTATGTGTGCCTTGGACAAATACTCCCTCTCCCTGCCTGTTATGTTTTTAAAAATAGGTGTTGGAGAGAAAAGGAGAGGGAGAGGGAAAGGGAGAGGGAGAGGGAGAGGGAGAGGGAGAGGGAAAGGGAGAGGGAGAAACATTGATGAGCATCAACATTGATTGGCTGCCTCCTGCATGGCCCCTACTGGGGATCAAGCCTGCAACCTGGGCACACACCTTGACCAGGAATCAAACTGGTGACCTCTCGGTTCATGGGCTGACGCTCAACCACTGAGTGTGTTATTTTTGATATTTTCATTGTATTTCTCTTACCAAGGCAGGAAAGTATGCAATGAATTTTAGAAGTAATTCTATCAGGAAGGTAAACTTTTGGAAGTGCTGGCATTCAAGGGCTCATCTGGTCTGTGAGAACCAGGCTGGCCCAGCGCCACTCAGCGCCTGAGCTGCAGGATAAGCCAGGGTGCAGCACCAGGAGGCCCCCAGAGACAAGAGATAAAGAGCAGGGAGTCGTTCCGTTAGCCTGATCTTTCTCGAATTGCCAAAACAGATTCCCTTGTTAACAAGCAATACTCCTCTTTCTAGGTCTTCAAGAGATTGAGCAACAAACCAATGAAGCTTTTTAAACTAGAAACACAGCATTGATATCATAATCTCTTTCTCCAATAATTTCATTGCTCCTCACCCCCAGTCTTCTGCTACTTTTTCCGAAGACAGAACCTGGCCTCTGGCCTTCGGTGACATGGGACACAGCCGCCACTGCCGAGTCACTGGCTCCGTCCTCACAGGCCCCGTCCTGGAGAGGGAGTGGGTGGATGGCATGGACCTCCTGGGCGGCTCCACCAAACTCTACCCAACCACAGCCTGCAGAGTTGTGCTGGTACATTTTATCTCACGACCACAGGTGCTGTAGGTCCTACCTATTCTGACCATGGCGTGAATAAAGATTTGCGCTTATTAATAATTGGTTCAATTCAAAAGAGATCTTCCATACATGTAAAGATACTACAAAAATCTGATGTACGCAACAGAATGAAGTGCACCTGAAATGATAAGTACATGGCTAAATAAGTTGCCTTTTTTTCTTATCTAAATCTCTTCAAAACAAATCTTCGGGGACCCTACCGGAAGCGGGGTAAGAGAACAAACACTGGGCAGTCACACAAGGCAGACGAAACAGGACATGTGTCTCTGCCTTCACTTCAACCCCAACAACAACGACAGAAAAAGAGTAAAAAACAGCAACTGGATGATGACAGTGAGGGTGGGAGCAATGACAGCTGGTGGGAGTGGCCCGCACAGGTTTGGCAGCCGGGAAGGGTCAGGTGAGCAGATTCCAGGAAGCTGACATCAGACTTAGGACGGGGAGAAACGCACCAGAAGCAGGTCGACAGGAGCCTCAGAGCCCCAGCAAGGCCGAGGAAGTAGAGGCACCAGATGCCTGCGCGAGTCAGACCAGACGTGGGCCAGACCGAAAGCCGGGGGATCTGTAAAAAGTCTCCTTAAAGAGCCGTTACACCCCATAACTCCTTCCCAAGCCCGTGCGGCCTGGCAACGGCCCCTGCCACGCTGGGAGGTGAACTGACAAGGCTCTGGATTTGGGGATATCAAACCCAGCTACAGGCACGCCTGAGCCTCCCTTCTGAAAGTGAGATTAAGTGAAAATCCATACACTTCACCGTGATCCAGGCTGGTACCTCCAGACACGCGTCCAGCTGACAGGTTTCTTTTGAGAAAACTGACCAGCGCAAGAGAAAATACCTACAGATATCCACGTGGGCGGGGGGCTGCCACCAAAGCATCGCTGAGCATTGGCCTAATCCCCCGAGGAGGAGGCCGGACGCCTGGCACGGACTAGCGCGTCTAATGGATATTAAAGTGACCTCATCCAAAGTAAGAGTGACGGCCAAGAGTGGGGCACCTTTTGAAGCCGCGTACCCCCTCACCTCCAGGATAAGCGATGGGGTGAGACACAGACACAGAGGGAAGGGAGTTGGAGAAAGAGCTCAGGGAACATGAGAACAGGTCAGCAAGGCTTCCGGGTGCTGTTCTCAGAGTGACCGCGGAGGGAGAGGGGTAGAAAGTGGCAGGTGGGAAAGGAAGCTACAGAGGGGCATGCAGAAAAGAACTTATAAAAGTCAAAAACTTGATAGTAAATATTAAAAACCCCATGGGAAGTATAGAAAGTGTGTTCAGGCTACCACTTGGAAAGTTCAAGGAAAGGAGACAGAGATGAAGGAGGGAGTGAAGAGGGGCGGGGGGAGGGAGAGAGATTGATTTTGATTGAAAAGCAGAGAGAAACAATGACATTCAGCGATTAGCCCAGAAGGTCCAATCTCTGAATAATCAAAATCCAGAAAGAGAAAAGGAGGAAAACATTTTAAAAGAAACAATAAAGGAAGAACCGAAGGACATGACTTTCAGATGAAAATGGCCTGTGCAGTGCCCAGCACAGGGGATGTGAACACACACACACACACACACACACACACACCCCCCCAAGGCACTTCGTCATGGAATTTCAGGAACCCCAGAAATAAAGAGGGGACCCTAAAAGGGCAGGGAATGGGCACAGGTCACATGCAAAGTATAGGGGCTAGTGTGGCATCAAACTTCTCAACAGCAATACTTGACGCCAAAGAACAATGAACGATGCCTCAACATTTTAAAACGCGATGACTCCCAGCCCAGAGGTGTGTGTCCAGCTGCATTCAGCCGCCTCTGAGGGTAGAATGAAGGTGTCTGTCACCAGCCCGAGCCAGGGTCCTGCATCGTGTCAGCCTCGTCTGGGCACCCACGTCCTTCCCAGCTGCTCTGAGGCACAACGGCCTGGCTGGGCGTGGAGCTGGGGGCTGAGACCCCACAGACGGGCTAGCCCAGTGCCTGCATTTGCAGACGAGGAAGCCGAGGCCTAGCGAGGGCCAGTGCCTTGCCTAAAGCCACCTGGTCACACAGGCTGGGAAGGGTGCTTAGTGGTGGCCCTGCTGGGGAGGGTGGGGGGAGGGGTGAGGAGGAGCAGCCCCCAGGCCAGTGGAGTAGCAGGGCCATGATGAAGGCCCCAGAAGGGCAGGGAGAGCTGCTGGGTCACGTGCTCTTCCCACTGGAAGACTCTCCTTTCACAATGAAAACCTCAAGACTGGGGACTTTATTACAGGAAGTGAAAACCTCACCAATACCCTCTGAGCGGACTTCAATTTTTGGGTTGTTTTGTTCTACAAATCACACATTTCCTTGATTTTAATACCACTCAGTACACAGTTCCTCCCCAGGCACAATGATTTCCCCCTTTAAAATGTGAAGTAAAAATGCAATGGGTTAACAATAGTCAAGTCAAACCACAAAAACAAAACCACCGTTCTGTACTCTGCTCCGGCGGTCACCCACCGGTGGTCTGCGAGGTCCGAAAGGTTGGCGACCGCTGGCCTAAGGGACTGGCAGGCAGACTGGTTTCTCACTGAATCCGCGTGGGCAATCCCTTAGCGGTCCAAGCCAATGCCAGGCGTAGACATTGGGCTTACGGGTCTGATGCTTCCGCTCACCCTGTTTTCTTGTTGAAAACTGTGACACGTGATCCCACCTTCAAGTATTTTCAGGATGTCACCTTCTGAGACAGGGCCCCCGTTTTCCAGCTCCGGAAGGCCCCCTGACGGTCCCTGCTCCCATGGGCCATCTCCTCAACCCTTATGGATGTGCTGTCCAAAGTCTAGAGGTTCATTTGGGAATGAGTCCCTGGCCCTATCCCTGACCTAGTGAATCACAACATTTGGGTGACATCCTGTGACCCGAATGTTTAACTAGCACTGCAGGTGATTTCAATCAGGCAAAAGGGCCATGATGAAGCCCACTTCTTCCCTGGCGTGTTTACACACACACACACACACACAGAAGCTATCATTTATTAACCATCTAGTTAGTACTCGGGTCTTTGCTAACGTTATCTCTTTTAATCCTTACACCAACCATACCAGGGAAGCATCCTCATTTTTACAGCCAAGGAAACAGAGGTCAAATACCGTACCAAAGGTCGCGGTGTTGGGAAATGGCAGTGCAGTCCGCCTGACTCCTCAGCCCTCTCCCACATCTCATCTCGCCACCTGTTTCCTCCGGAGGACGCTTAGTGTCCTTCAGATACATTTATTTTTATTTTTATTTCAGAGAGGAAGAGAGGAGAGAGAGATAGAAACATCAGTGATGAGAGAGAATCATTGATCGGCTGCCTCCTGCACTGAGGATCAAGCCCACAACCTGAGCATGTGCCTTGACTGGGAATCGAACCCGTGACCTCCTGGTTCACAGGTTGACGATCAACCACAGAGCCACTCTGGCTGGGCCAGACACTTTCCTGCTGGCTTGAGCCTTCTGGACAGATCTTTGCCAAGGTCGAGCCTCTCTTGCCGTGGTCCCTCCATCAGCCTGTCCCTTGAGTGGCTTGTAGAGCCACCCTCCACCCCCCTCCTTAGGGAGAACCTCCATTGTTTCCACATCTGGAACCTCCATCCTTCCTGAGCATCTGGTATCGTTTCTCCAAACCTCTGGCAACCTGGGTGCCCACTGCAGAACAGACACTGGGTTCCCAGGGCAGGAGGGGAGAGCCCAGGGGGACAGACCCTGCTGGACATGCCCAGCCTGGGGGGACAGTCAGCCCCTGACTTTCAAACAGCCCCAGGATGCCTACGAGAAGGGGTGAAGGCCTGGAGTGTGGAAGTCAGCCCCCAGGATACAACAGACCTGCCTGAGCCTCCGTGGAGCGCCCAGGCATCGTGAGCAGGAAGAGAGTATTTGGCTCATCGATGAGGGGTACACGTCAAAAGCCCCAAACAAAGTGCCCCAAGTTCTGTGGGAGGAGTTTTAAGCAGCAGACCAGCCTGCCTGGGAGAAGTGCACTATTTGGGGGCTCTATAAAGACCCGAGAGGGGAGTCCACCTTCCTGGGAACACAGAAGAAATCTCGCTGGGAAGAGGAGCTTCCCAAGCTGGCCAGAGGAATGGCGGAACCGGGGCCAGGAGGGCCGTCCGGGCCAGAGGGCAGGGATGCCACGTGGCTGGAACCTGCAGTCCCCGTTTCAGGGTCATGGCGACAGCAACTCATGCCAGCAGGTGCAGCCGGCAGCCGCACCTGGACCCTGAGGCTCGGGGAGAGGGAGCCAGCAGGAGGCCGGTGGCACACGGGGACCAGGGCAGGCCGTCAGCTCCACCAGCCTGAGGGACATGCTGGGGGAGGGGCAGGCAAAGAAGAGGAAGAGTTTTGCTCTGAATCGGTCCATCTTCTGGCCAAGAACTGGCCTGTGTTCACATGCAGTCGGCGAGAATGGCTTTTACCCTCTCAGTGGTTGGGGAAATCAAAAGAATATTTTATGATACATGGACATGACATAAACTTCCAATTTTAGCATCCCTCAGTAAAATCCTATTGGCTCTGGCTGGTGTGCTCAATGGTATAGTGTCGGCCCGCACACCAAAGGGTCGAGGGCCCTGGTTGGGGCGCGTGCGGGAGGCAACCAATCATTGTGTCTCTCTCGCATCGATGTGTGTGTGTCTCTTTCTCTTTCTCATTCCTCCCCTTCCTCCTCCCCTCCCTTCCTTCCACTCTCTCTGAAAAAATCAGTGAAAAAAATATCCTCCGGTGAGGATTAACAAAAACAAATAAAATAATAAAATGTTATTGGAACACAGTCATTCCAGTTTATGTGTTTTCGTGCTGTGTTCATGACAGCGGAGTCCCAGCCTGTGAAGGAGACTATACAGACGCAAAGCTTGCCCCTTAAGATTCCTGCCCCTGGAGCTAGAAGAACCTTAAAAACATCCGTCCCCAGTCAGTCATGTATCGAATCGGTTCCCATGATGGCTGGATGAGAAACTCGTCTGAGCTGCAGCGTCTACCTGCGGTCCCCATAGGTCACGCTGCCTTCACCGCTGGAGGCCCTGCCTGCTCCTGGGGTGGAGGTGGGGGTGGGGGTTGGGGGGAGGCCCTTGTCTGGCGGAGAAAACACACCCCTGTGGAGTGCGAACGTGTCCTACCTCAGGCAGGCAAAGGTCTGTCCCCCTCGGGGCTTGGGGACTGGCCCCGGGGGCTCGGGCTGGGGAGGAATGTCTGAAACAGCAGCTTTGGAGAGAGAAACGCCCTTCCCTGCAAAGTCCTCTATGTTTATCAACACCATTATGAGAAATGTGCACATCCCAGCAAAACCGGCAGGTCACACATTCACCAACGAGGCTGGGGGGAGGGGGGGGGGAGCTGGGGCCTCGTCAGCCCGCAGGCCCTAATTCCTGGGCCAGGGAATTGTCCAGTGAAAGAACACGGTCACTTCACTGTACAGCCAGTGCCCAGGACGGTCTCTCTCTCTCTCTCTGGGCTCACCCCCAGCACAGGGGTGGGGACACCGGGCTGAGGTTCTGGGGAACTGTGTGAGTTGGCAACACCTCGGGAGTGAGGCTAATTGGTTGTTAGTGGGAATTAGGATGATATTGCAACCCTAGGGCCAACGGGCAAGGGGGCAGGCCGGCTGCCAGGACACAGCCCTGGCCGGAGCCCCAGGCTCGCAGCCCAGCTGCTGGGCATGGTCCACACCATCTGGCTCCAGGCAGGACACTGCTCAGCCCAGGCTGTGTGGGGGGCAGCATGTGGCTTGCCATCTCTGAGCCTTGGCTCCCTGTCTGTTACGTGGGAGGTGGGGTGGGGGGAGAAACTGCTACCACCGACCTGGCAGAGCTGGCCTGAGCCTTGGCCCTCGCATAGTGAGACACCCTTACCTGGCCTGAAGGCTCAACAAAGTGTAGCTAGTGTCACGGTGTGCTGTCTAACGGGGCTGACGAATCTGCACACGTGTTAGTGCCTTTAAGACCACAGAGCTGCTCTTAGCTCTCTGACCAGGCTGTCAACCCCCCCGCTCCCAAGGGCAGAGGAGAGCGAGGTTAGACCCGCCTGTGAGCACCTGGGAGTGGGCTTGGGGCTTTATATCAAATACCTTGTCCTTGAATCCCCGGCAACCCAGCTGATGGGCGAGAGCACGCAGGGAGTCAAGGGAGTTGCGCTGGGACCTCTGGCTCCAAAGTGCCCGCTGTCCTCACTGCCTCAGGCAGGTGCTCTGCCCCTCTGGAGGCCTCCTCCCTCCGATCCTCATGCCCTGCTGGGCACACAGCTGGCGCTCAGGCAAGAGGCTGGAAGTGTAACTCCGGGGGGGGCGGGGGCCCCCCCAGAGCCCAGAACCGCACTATCCAGCCCCTGGTTTGACATTTGCCGAAACAGGGGCTGCACCCAAAGACAGACTCTTTTTCCTTGTAGTAGAATCTAAAGGAGGATGGGAACGAGCTGCAGAAAGCTGCCTCTGCTGCCAGGGCTGAGAGAGGGGCGCTGTCCTGCCCCGGGGGATCCTGGGAGGGCCAGGGACACGTAGCCCTCACGTGGGGAAGGGACAAAGGGCACCGGACCACCGGTGCACGGCGTGGGCCTGCGAGGAGGGAAGACCCACAGGGCACACGTCTGCATGGATCCGAAACAGCAGGGGTGGCAGAGAAGCCCACGCTGCCAGGAGGCACTCCTAGCTGCCCAACGCGCTCCTCCCAGCCTCCGGCTCCCTGGGGCCAATGTAAAGATGCTTTAAAAAACCAACGCCTTTGCCTCCGCTGTGGTGTTGACTTAGGGATAAGACAACCCAACTCCTGCTATATTTAGCGCATGAAAACCCACAGGTGTTTGATTCTAGGAACTGCCTGGGTTTGCTCTCAGTTTTGCGTCCCCCTCCCTTCTCGGTTTCTTTGCACCTGGGCGAGCACGGCCTGCAACCCTCTCGGCTGCAGGAGGTGTCGACACCCCGACATCACGTACCCTCCCTCTTAGGGAAAAGGGGGTGCTGTTTCCATTTCCATCCTCACTTAAAACTTTATGCCAACCTCCATGCAACATAGGCCCCTATGCTAGCTCAGTTTTTTTTAAAAAAAAATATATATAGTTTTATTGATTTCAGAGAGGAAGGGAGAGGTAGAGATAGAAACACCAATGATGACAGAGAATCATTGATTGGCTGCCTCCTGCACGGGGTCTACTGGGGATGGAGCCCACAACCTGCACATGTGCCCTTGGCCGGAATTGAACCCAGGACCCTTCAGTCCACAGGCTGATGCTCTATCTACTGAGCCAAACCGGCTAGGGCATAGCTGTTCTTGACTAATCAGTTGAACCAGTCCCCCTGGCCTCCCTCGTAATACTGTTTCCTAACCATCGACGGTTAGTCTCTGTCGGAAGGTGGATGTTTGCTCTTTTGTGTCTCATCCACGTGCCGCCCTGTGAAATACATGTGGGAGCAAAACAGCACATCACCGAAGGGCTAAGAGCTTGAGCCCCAACATCTGACACCCCAGGGCCCGGTCCTGGCTCTGCCACCCTACGACACGTTGGCTTCCCCTGGACACGCAATGGTCCCACCTCCGTGGTGCTGGAGATTAGATGCTGGTGCTGAGCACAGGGCCTGGCGCCTGTGATAGTCCCCAAACACGGGAGCGAGCCTGCAGCAGGTCCCTGCCCGGCACCCCCGTCACAAAAGGAGGGCTGTCTGAGGGGGCCGCTGGCCTGTCCAAGGAATTCCTTCCTGTAGGAGGGGAAGCGGATCTATTACCAGGCAACTCAACACCTCTCTGGCCTGCGAGGGGCTGGCGTAACAATGAGCTTTTATCTGCGTGGCCATGGCGGTGGGGAGGGTCCGGTCGTGGTGCACAAGCCGACCTCTCACCAGACACACCGCTCGGGAGACCCCGGAGTGCTCCGAGCCCCCGGGAGTTCCCGTGTCTGTGGGAACACTGCTACCCACCGCCCAGGTCTCCGAGGCCTGCAAGCTCCACACGCGCACCGTGTGGTGGGTCAACCCCAACGCCGCAGTCACCTGTGAGCGACGGTCCTTCCATTCTCTCACGGCTATAGCTTCCAGCAGAGCCCTGAGCAAAAGCTCGGACCCGACCCATATTGAATGCACTACGACTGTTTAGAAAAGTCCAGCCAGAGTCACGGTTGTGCCCTCTCTCCCTTCCTCTCCCCGTCCCTCTCTCTCTTACACACACACACACACACACACACACACACACACTACCGCTCTGGAACCCTCCCTCCAGGTGAGCATCTGAAAGAAGGCAGGTGACTCTCCCAGGACCGCTTTTTAAAAAAATATATATTTTGTTTTTTTACAGAGAGGAAGGGAGAGGGACAGAGAGCCAGAAACATCAATGAGAGAGAAACATCGGTCAGCTGCCTCCTGCACACTCCCCACCGGGGATGCGCTCACACCAAGGCACATGCCCCCGACCAGAATCGAACCCGGGACCCCCGAGTCCGCAGGCCGATGCTCCATCCACTGAGCCAAACCGGCCAGGGCTCCCAGGACCACTTTTAAGGAACATCCCACCGTGAAAGGCAGCCCGAGTGGTGACTTGCTTTGATGAGAGGCCTGGCGTGGACAGACCTGCGCCGTGGTAGTGGCTGGCATGGGTCAGCGATTGCTGGGAGCCTGAAACGGAGCCTCCTACCACGGCCCGGGTCCCCCGTTTTCAGACAGGACAGCACTCACAGAAACCTGCTCTGGAGAGGGGTGCCCTGCCAGGACAGCGCGTGTCCACCTCCTCCCCCGGAAGAGGGACACAGCCCCTTACAGGATGACACCTGGGAGCGGGCGGCAAGAAGCCGGCACATGGGCCCAGCTCTGCTGTGGTCACTTGGGACAGCGGTCACTTGACCTCACAGCGTCCCCCCTCAGCCTGTGAGTAGGGGTGGCAAGTGGACCAGGTGCTGACCACAGTGCCAGCCAACGTCTCACCATATCTCAGACGGGGCTCCACCCTTGACCTCCCTTGTTTGGAAAACCCTCTGAGGTCCTGGGGATGCTCTTGGCATCTTCCAGCAGATGATGATCCCAGATGACAACCAAAGTAGGTTGCTACCCCAGCCGTCACCACGCGCACGGTGAAGGAGCAGAAACTGCCCCCTAATTGCAAATACACTGGACCCTGGAGATCCTGGTGCTCACGGCTGCACCGCTCCGATGCCGAGGCGCTAACCCTCGGAGGTGACATGGGAGAAGCTGTTCTAGAACACCCGGAGGGAAAGGCATTGCAGGTACTGGGTGGGTGGGTGTTCAAAAGAAGGCCCGGGAGTGTGAGGGCTGCAGCCGCAAGTCCGGGCCTCGTTCAGGAGGTCAAGAGCCGGTGACCCGCAGTGTCACTGTCCCGGAGGTGACTCCCATTCCAGGGAACTGAGCACCACCACTTCCCACGCATGTTGACTGCGTGTCAATATTGGCCTGGACAATGCCTGGACCGGAATGTTTCCTGGCGCTGCAGGGAGCTTTACAACACACCCAGGTAAACAGCCAGCACTCAGCCTCCCGGGGGCCAGTGGCCCCCATCCAAGTCCTCCAGGGACGAAGCGCCGAGCTCAACATTTGCAGCAGCAAAGCTCTGCCGGTTGTGTGGGAGGCCGGGGAGGGGCCGTGAAACACACAGGTGTCCCCCATGGGGGGGAAGAGCTGATGTGACCCAGGAAGTGCCCCGACAGAAACAGCAGGCCGGAGACGGAGGGTGGGAAGGCAGCGAAGGAGTGACATCACCACGGGGTGCCTGGGGGCTTCTCCGCACGGTGGGGGGCATGGAAGGGCCCGTGGGCGCTGGAGGCCGCTTAGCGGAGTAGGTAAAGGGCTGGGAAGGTGGCTGGAGCGAGCTGTGCTGGACGCCTCAGATTTTTAGGTCTGACACCTGCCCTCGCACAGTCAGGTCTTCCGCAGGCTTTACGGGATGGGCAGGCACAGGAACACCGGTTTTATTTATTTTTAAAAATATTTTTTTATTGATTTCTGAGAGGACAGGAGGGAGAGAGAGAGAGAAACATCAATGATGAGAGAGAATCATTGATCGGCTGCCTCCTGCAGGCCCCCACGCTGGGAATCGAGCCCACCACGTAGGCATGTGCCCTGACCGGGAATCAAACCTGGGACCCTTCAGTCCGCAGGCCGACACTCGATCCGCGGAGCCAGGCCGGCCGGGACCGCATCTGTTTTAGAAAGAAGCCCACGGAGGAGTCAAGAAAAATAACAGGCAAAGTGACAAGACTCATGAAGTAGCCCACGCAAGCGCTGCAGGCAACACCACGGGGGCAGAGTCAAGGAACACTGCGAGGGAACAGGCAGTCCAGGGAAGGAGGGAGGCGCTGGGAGCTGGCTCACAGGCAACCATAACAGGATCGTAAAACTGTTCTTTGATTTGGGCCCAATTCTGTGATCATGGAGGGAGAAGAGTCACCCCAACCTTCCTGAGCAGTTCTGGATCCAAAGTCCGGCCGCTGCGAGGAGAGGACGACAGAGGAAGTCAGCTCTAGGGCTGCAGCCAACAGGGATGGTGCGGGCTGGCTTCCGAGGGGAAGGGTCATCGCATGGACACCCCAAAGAAGTGACCTGGAGGCGGACTCCCCGCCTGCTGCCCTCGAGGATGCTCGTCTCAGACGGAAAGGTTTGAGGAGAACAGGCAGGCTGAAGACAGGGGGTGAAGCATTTTTACACAGACATACATTTTTGTTTTTGGTTTTTGTTGTTGTTGTTCCTCACCTGAGGATATTTTTCCATTGATTTTTTAGGGAGAGTGGAAGAGGGAGGGAAAAACAGAGAGAGAAACATCGATGTGAGAGAAACACATTTATTGGTTGCTTCCTGCACGCGCCCCAACCAGGGCCCAGGCCAGGGAGGAGCCTGCAACCAAGGTACGTGCCCTTGACCGGAATCGAACCGGGGAACCTTTGGTCCACAGGCCAATGCTCCATCCACTGAGCCAAACAGTTAGGGCAAGCCATACATTTTTTTTTTTTATGGCAGTTACAGGAAAACTGTAGGAGTTCAAGAAAGAACAGCACTGAAGAGAGGCCATGGCAGGGGCAGGGCTGGGGGCAGAGGAAGCACTCTGGTCACCGTGTGCGATCTACAGTCTCTCTCTGTACCCTCCAGACACCTATCAATACCAACTGTCACTCGTTCACTCCTATGCTTCCTTTAAAATGTGACGAGACCACGGCAGCTGTTGTATACAGCAGTTATTGTGTTTCTCTTATTGGGAGGGGTATGGGGCCAAGGTCAAGCTCAGAACCACCCAGCTTTTAGCAGGAAATCCAGCGAGGTTTCGAGAAGGGAGATTTCAAGACTGCACCAGCGGCGTGGGCATCCGCCGAGGGCTGTGGTCCCCAACCAGGCTCGGTTTCATCAGTCGGGCGCCTTGGAGAAGAGTCCAGCTGGGAAGGGAGTGGCGCACCCCGAGGTAACCGTGTGCCCCCCGGAGAAAGCGCCGTCCTTCAGAGCAGCACCCAGGGTTGCTTTCGACAACCACCCACCCCCACGCAGCATCTTCCCGGAAACCTAAAATAAGTTCCCCGCTGAAGAGACACACAAAGAACCGAGCACAGTCAGGTCGCATAACGGACAAGGTATTTTTTTTTAAATATACGTTTATTTCTCAAACTCAAAGCGCTATTTCATCAAGTTCTAATACATTTTGCATTGACAAGTGACTTTACCTGCTTCACATAGGAAGGTCAGTGACCATTACACCAGAGAGGAAACCTCACGCATCCTAGGCACCACTAGCAAATTAACATTTCGAAGGTTACACAAATCTAGAGGAACAAAAACTTTCAATTGAGTCTAATGAGTGTCTTACTTTTACCTACATGAATTTGGAAGTTAAGGGATATAAATTCTCAATTTTCCTAAAGCAGTTTTTTTTTTAATCCATAAAAAAAAAAAAAAGCAAAACATCCAGATGGCTTGGAGTTTTAAAACACCCACAGATCCATATTATTTAACGACTTCCTCTTTGGTGGATGGTCTCCTCACCTCCTATGCAAACACGAAAATTTGCACCAACTCTCACCAGCCCAGGCAAAAATCCAAACATTTCTTTTGCTGACACTTAACCTATTTTTTTGTAAGTGATAGGTCAACAAAATTTAGAACTTGAACTCACAAAAAAAGCATTTTCGTTTCTGATCCTCACCTTGGCAGTCTCCACAAATAATCCTGAAAAGTTGCCAGGTCTTTTTAAATATACGGCTGCCCCCCCCCCCCCACACACACACACACACACTTCCCCTGGTCCTCTGAATGTCACTGGCTGGTTTGGAGTATGTTCCAAAGTCAGCTGTGACATTCTGGTCTCTGCCAGGTTAAGGGTAGAAACGCAACCTTGGCAACTCAAAGTTCTGTCACCTCACAGACAGCCCCCCCCCAAAGGGCTCGCCCTAGTGTGGAGCCCCAATCTGACACCCCAGAAGTAACAGCACAGGTGAGCTTCGGGGTCTCTCCTCATAGCTGGATAACTGCCATTTATTTTCCGAGAGAGGACAGGGAAGCTTAGAATAGCTGCACCCTAAAACAAGGCACCAGTCCCAGGAGGCTCACGAGAGAGGAGGTATTCCGAGAGTCGGCAAGTTGCTTTTGATTGGCACCATTTCCCACAGTTAAGAAAGCGGCACTAGTTCAAGTCCTCCTACCGGGAAGGGAAGGGGCCAGTGCCGGTGGAGAGGCTCCCGCCATTAGTTTATTAATGCATCGTCACAAAACCAAACCACACAGAGACAAACCCACACAGAAAGCCCACAGGTTCACGCGCAGCTCACCGTTAACTCAGATCTCCAGGGGAAAAATCAAACTGGGGGGGAAAAAACTTAAATGCCAAACCACATTCATTGCCATCTATCAGGAACCCAGCTTTGCTCCTCCCCGACTCCCCCATCTGCCAGGCCTCCGGGTGTGGCTCAGGCCACATCCCACAGGCTGTCGGCAGGAACCCTGATTTAAGGTGGTGGTGATTCGGAGTTGAGTTTCCGAGTTGGAGTTATTGAGTGAGGAACAGCGTCTCCCTGCCAAGGTGAGGTCTGAGGGGGAGACAAGCGCGGGGCCAGGAACTCAGTGTGTGCCCTTCTGCCAGCACCAGGGGAGAGGTCCTGCTTTCATCCCCGCTGCTCAACCTGGTTCCTAGCGGCAGGCGGAGGCCAGCTGCACACCTGCAGGCCTCGGAAAGCCGTCCCGAGGAGCCACGGCGGCTGCTGCATGCACGCGAGAACTTGCACTTGAACGTTAGTGCCCTTGGCCACTGCCGCGTTTCATGTTACTCAACACGCAGAAAAGAAGAACCGCTGGGCCCGGAGCGGGTTCAGAGTGCCCCGTGCTCGTGAGCAGCATGAAAGTCAGGCTGCAGCTGGGATTTCCAGACACCCGAAGCCCAAGGTTCCCGGGCTGATCTGAGGCAGGCAAACGTGCCCAGAGCGGGTGGAGACCGCCAGCCCGGGTCCCTGCAGCTTTCCACCCTGATGGCTCTCCAACACGTCTCCTCTCAAACTCAAAAGCAGAGGGGCTTCCTGAGACTTCAGGTGAAAAGACTGTACCAAGCTGGCCGTCCTGCAGGGATGGCCAAGAACTGGGGGGCTGGGAGTTTCTAGCATCTTCTGTGCCTCCCCTAAAAGGACTAGTACCAGCTAGGAAAAACAATGAGCAGGAAGAACACCAAGGCCACACTGAAATTTAATTCCTTGGTGGGGTTCTGGCCCCACCTTCCCCGGGAGCCTTACGCCCCCTCCCCAAGCCTCCTGGGCGGATACAGTACTGACCTGTTCGCAAGGGCCTGGTGCTGGCAGCTTCATCGGGGTTAACATGTGGTTAAACCGATCTGCCGTTGGGGGGCAAACATGCTGCCATCTGACCACAACGGCAGTCGTTTAAGGTCATGGATGACCACCTTGTTTTTCAAGTCGGGATTCCCTTTTCACACCGAAGCACCCCGCCCCGCCCCTCCAATGTCGATGGGCCTTGACTCGCAGCCAGTGAATTTACATGTGACTGGCTCCCAGGGAAACAGGAGCTGGTTACACTAAGAAGTGGCCTCTGTCCACCTAATACAGCACAACCTGGAGACCAGGTAAGCCTTGGGGTTCAGTCCTGCCCCATCTGCTTTTAAGCGGACCAAAACATCACATTCTAGAAAAAACAAAACAAAACAAAAAACACAACCCACCTGAAAATATAATCTTCAGAAAAAAGTAAACCACTCCTTTTCTATGAAGCATTTTTGCATCAAGGTAACATCATTGCTTATTAAAGGAGAAAGCAATCACTCTGGGCTCGGGGTTTTCTGGCCACGGGTTAGATTAAATCACCTTAGAAACCAGGCTGGCTGGCAATATTGAATTTCTTTGCCCTTGATACCCTGAAGTGATGCTTGCTAAGAGATGGTACATGAAGTTTCAACACACAGAATCCCTTCTTTAATCTACTGGGAAAGCAACAGCCTAGAACTCTCTATTTACTAAGCTTGCTTTAGACTAGAGGTTAATACTGTTTTCCTTCTAAAGTGCAGAATACAAACAGGTCTGGTCAAATCTACCGGAATAAGGAAGATTCTTCATTCACGCAATTCTTCCCCAGGCACACCAGAATCGATCCTTGCCAGGGGCCTCCGCACGGCTGGGACATACCAGGCCTGGCTGGACGCTCAGCCCCCACCTGATGCTCCATTCCACCCCCCACCCCTCGCACAGCGCAGCGTGCGGACAGCAGTTCCATTCTAAAGCGACTGAGAGCCAAAGAACTCCGCCCACAAGGGCAGGTCCTTCCACAGGTCACAGAAATTCCTGAATTCATTTGCTGTCAAACAAAACCTGGAGGAGAAAATCCCTACTTTTGAAAAACAACAACAACAAAAGTCAGCCCAAGTACTCCAGAAAAAACCAGCTTGTCATACTTGGAATGTGATCAAAGTGGTTTCCAATGAAAGCGTCAGTCACCACACGGACCCTGGGCACACAACCCTTCGTCTCGGGAGGAGAAAAACAAAAGTGATGAGCTGATGAGGAAACAAGAAGTGTCATTCCAGAAGAATTCCTTAAAGAAAAAAAAAAATTGAACATTCTTGTTTCCTATTTACAATCACCCCCCCACCACCATAACTCTATTTTAACATTAGGTTCCACATTTTATTTTGTTTTCAAGTTATAGTTCAAGAAAAGACCTTTTTTTTTTTCCTTTTTTTTTTTTTCCTCAGCAATGTCTCACACAATTCCTCAGGATAGCACAGCATCTAAACCATATACCACTTCCAACCAGACCTCGATTCTCCAGCGATTGGCTTTGGTTTATTGATGAAAGCAATCCTCAGCTCTGCTGACAGGGAACAAACATAAACCAAGTAGTCCTTTGAACAAAAAGGAGCACCCTCGTGTTTACAATGGCATGCCTAGCTAAAGCTGAACAAGAAAATAGACTCTCAGCACGACTTTCATGTCACTGAGAATCCCGGGCGAGCGAGGGCCAGCACAGCCTGCTCCAGGCTCCAGGGAGACGAGCAGCTTAGCCCCCCTCGTCGGCTGCCCACGCGTCCCCCAATCTCAGCGACCACACAGAGCTCAGGCCCCTGCGCTGACGTTCCGGACGTGACGTGTGAGCGTCTGTCTGGGAAAGAAGTGGAGAGGCCATACTTCCTACAGCATTTTCCAAAGTGGCACTGCAATTCCGGGTCCCTTCAGGGTTGGCTCATGATAGACTGTAGACCCACTGCAATGGGTCCACAAAGAAAAAAAAGCAGAATCAGAGCTGAGTTCCCCTTTAAAAGCCAAACACCTACATCTAGAAGGAGGCTCCCCTACCTGAGAGCCCTGCCCTCTGGGGGTTCCCCACTGAGAAAACCCTCAGGTCTCAAGGTTAGTTACAGGGCAGCCAGGTGGGGTAGGGCTGGCTGTAGGTCACTGGAGGCTGGGCCACGTAGTAGTTGTTGAAGTTGCCGTCGCTGACGTACGGAGCCGGCTGGTAGTAACAGGTGACGTTGGTGGCGCTGGGGATGATGTTCTGCTCGGCCAGCACGCGCAAGGCCAGGAGGGAGATGAGGTTCAGGGTCTGCCTGCGCTCGTGCCCCATGAGGCACACGGTGCTCTCGTTCACGACCCTGCGCAGGATCATGAGGTAGTCGTACTTGCTCCTCTCCTCCTCGGCGAAGTGGTTCTGAAGGTAGGTCTCCAGCTTCCTCTGCTGCTCCAGGATGTCCGGGAAGTCGATGAAGAACCGGGAGCACATGTAGCGCTCCAGCGTCTTGATCTCCTCCTGGTCGGTGGGCCTGAAGTCCCGCACGAGGAGGTTGCTGTACTTGAGCAGCCCGCCGCCCCGGATCTCCTCGGGGTTCTTGGTGGCGATGAGCCTGTTCTGCAGGTGGTCCAAGGCTTCCTCGAAGTCCCCGTACATGCTCTCCCCGATCACCGTGGGGTGCAGGAGCTCGGAGATGGGCTGGCTGGAGCAGTCGTAGAAGACGAGCAGGGAGTCCAGGATGATCTGGAAGGAGTCCACGCTGAACTCAAACTGGCGCCGGATGGAGTCGACGAACTTCAGCTCCACGTTCCTCCCGTTCTTGTTGGAGAGGGAGATGAGGCTCCAGCGGTCGGTGTCCGTGCACACCTTCACCAGCTTCTGCACGTAGGCCTCCTTCAGGGTCACCGGGCTGATTTTGAGCTTGTTCACACCCTCCGGCAGGAAGTTCAGGAGGGAGCACAGGACCACGTCCCGGACCAGGTGGAATTCTACCTCGGTGGGAAGAGCCACGTGAAAGATGAGGTCCAGGTCTTTGCAGCCCAAGCCGTTGTCTTTGACCAAGACGTGGCCGGCGGCCGAGCCGTTCAGACGGACGTCCTGCACCTGGATGCCTGCCTCCTCCAGGCGGCTGCGCACGGTCTGCACGATGTCCTTCAGGGTGATCTCCAAGGTTGGGAAGTTGCCCCGCCCGTGGACGGGCACGACCTCGTTCAGCACCTCGTGCAGCCGGCTCACCTGGTCCCAGCTGAGCACGCTGCAGGACGCGCAGTCCCCGCGACTGCTGCTCTCCTCCGCCATCGTGGGGGACGTTCTTGCCAGGGAAACTGAAAGTGGGGGGTGAGAAACAGAGTTAGGGTTCACTTCTACGTGGCAAAGCAGCTCCAGGGATCAGGGGTGACTTTTCTCTGAACGCTTTCCTGTAAACAGGGACGCGTGGCCCCCACTGCTGGGTGCTGCTGTGAGGATGAGAGGAGGTTAGTGCATCAAGAACAGTGTCTCCAGGAAGTAAGGACAAAGCACACATGTGGACCCTGCACCACACTGGACGGCTTCACAGCTTTGTCTCAGTGCTTGTTCTGTCTGAGTGAGGGGTGGGGGTGGGGGTGGGGGTGGACTGCACTGGTTTGTGTGATGAAAAGGAGACAAACTCATTACCCCAAGCAGCCCGAGCACATCATTAGTCGCTAGAGGGCCCACAGGTTTTGCTACGTGTCCTTGTTTTCTGCGGACATGACCTCTCCTGCTCCCTAACTGCATCTTAACTGGTTGCTACTAAAGCCACACACAGCACACAGGAGCCACAGAAAAGCCTTCCTTCACCCCGTGAACAGACGAATTCTCAAGTCGGGGCTGTAACTGCCTAAGAGGAGGGAACGGGGTCAGTCCCATCAGGGGCAAGTGCACTGCGGTCCTGTTGGCAACAACCTCATGTCCTTGTGCTTGTGGGAGGGGTCTGCCCGAGGAGGTGACCAAAGTCCTGGACTGCAAAGGCCGAGGCCAGCTGTGTGGGGCACAGCTCTGCCCGCCAGGAGGCCCGCGCAGCCTGCGGGAAACTTCCTCAGGGGAGCGTCACCTTCCAGCTGTGGTCTGAACACTAGCGCCTTGGAGCTATCCCAGGAGGAGGAAGCTTGCGCTGAGCTCCAGGAGAGAAACGTCACTGCGAGAGCCCAAAGTCACCAAAGCAATTTTCAACTGAGTTACACTTCGCTGAAAATGAAACGCAACCGACTCCTGGAAATCCTAACCTATTGAAAAATACTGATATATCGGAGTCCAGGTGCCGGTGGACCCACAGGGACGGAGGAGCTGAAACAAAAGGTCAAGGTGCTGCCCTCAGACTTCACGTGGGCAGCTTTCCCACCCTTCACCTTCCTGACCCGCTGGACACACAGAAGCGCCCCAAGGACCTCTGCAGGTTCACTGCGTGGGAGCTGCTGCTTCGGATGCAGAGCCAGCACGCGCGGTCCTGGGTGCCAGCTTGGATTGTTAGTCTTGCTCTGGGGTCAGGGGTCCTTGCCTTACCTAGGGCGCTCACATCGATGGGGTGGTTGTCAGGGTTGGGGCGCCCTTGGACAGAGTGAGCCGAGCTTTCCAGGAGCTGGTCTTTAAGAAGGTGGGTGTGACAGGCAGAACATGTACTAGGAGGGTAGGAGAGAGAAGTGTCCTTTGATTGGGGTGAACAGGAAGACCACTTATGGGGATGGGACACAAGACGACTGAAAGGCAACATGAGCTGGAGGCTGGAATCGAGGGGCAGAGGCAGCATGCAGCCAAGACCTGGCCACGTCCATCTGGCCTTTATGCACCTCTCCTCAAGCCAATCGGAAACAATATATGCACCCCTATGTCCACAGCAGGGTTATTTACAACAGCTGAGATCTGGAAACAGCCCAAGTGCCCATCAGTAGATGAATGGATTTAAAAAATGTGGCACATTCACACACTGGAATACTCCGTGGCTGTAAAAAGGAGGAAACTCTTACCTTTTGAGATAGCAATGAAGGACCTGGAGAGGACTGTGCTAAGCAAAATAAGCCAGGCAGGGAAAGAGGAAGACAAACACCATATGATCACATGTACATGTGGAAACTAATGAACAAAACAGACTGACAAATGAAACAGAGCCAGAGGCATGGATACTGAGACAGACTTCAAATGTCACAGGGGAATGACTGGATGGAAGGAGGTGAAAAGATTAGCCAAGAACATGTACGCATAGCCCATGACAGAGACAACAGTGTGGCGAGGGCCAGGAGGGGAGGGCGGGGCCTGCGTGGAGGTGGGCAAAGGGGGGAAAATGGGACATCTGTAATAGTGTTAACTAAAAACAAAACCTTAAGTATAAAATATGAAACCCTAAGAGTACTAGGACAAAAACATGGTACCTATATACTTACATAGTCCTTTCTACATCATATAAAACCCCAAAGTCACAAAAAATTGATACGTTTGCCTACATAAAAATTAAAGTTCTGCATGGTAAAAACACCATGAAGAAGTCAGAAGACAAAAGAAAAATATCTAACATTAGGCAAATATTCCTTAATGGATAACAAGCTTCTACAGATCAGAAATTCTCCAACCCTAATAGAGGAAGGGTCAAAGGGCATGGACAGTGGCTCAGATGCACAACATTCAACCTTCCCTTAAAGGGACGGGCAGAGGAAGACTTCAGTCTATCCTTCTGACCTATCAGATTGGCGAAGACCCAGCAGCAGTCACCTTGGGTACATGCCCGGGGTTCTCTCTAGAGAACAATGCGGCACTCTCGGTTTCCAGGGGCCATATCCTTGGACACCGCGGTTCTATTTCCAGGAAGTCTACTTGGGGTGTTATCCCATGGACATGCTTGCAATTATGCACAAAACCTGAAGAATTATGTATAAAGCTACACATACCAACGCATGCGGTTGTCCGAAAGAAGAGCGACAGCTCTATCTGAATGAACATGAAGTGCTCATCAAGATTTATTAACAGAAAAGCAAGTGCAAAACTGTGTGCAAAAGTACAAGTCTGTGCTTATGCGATCTGAAACGTCTGGAAGGACACGGAGTAGTTCAGCCCGCACCAGATACCACCACGAGCTGGCAGACAGAGGACGAAGAAAAATGTATTTTATCCCTTTTGAATTTAGAACCTATACATGTGTTAGCTGAAAAAAGCTAAAGTCTTATTATCCGTGTTCTAAAATCTTCCCCCATCAGCCTCTACTCATCTGCTACCTTACTGAATTCCTTCAGTGCCTTTCCTGTCCCTTCCCCACCACCCCCATATCCATGTGCCAAAGTCAAACACACATAGAAGCTTCCCCTGCAAGCCTTCAATGCTGATCTCCAGCGGGTGGGCAGGGGAGGGGAGACCATTTCTCCTCAAGGGTGGCTTTCAGTCACGTTTCTACTTATGTTCTGTGTAAAAGAAGATGTCCACTATTTACCAAAACAAAGAACCACACTACAAAATAATGGATAAGCCATCTCATCTAGCTTCCTTTTATGTCTGTCATCCAAAATGTTTCTTGTAATTGTATAAGAATTGCTATTTCTCATTTCAGACACATGATAGCCACCCTCACATGACACTGTTATGTTGATTATTAGCTACAGCGGCAAGGGCCTTAATAAAGGCAATGACATTTCCAAGGCTGTCCCCTGCCTGTGGTTGGCTTCTCCCGTGCTGATGTCTTCTGACACACTCAGGAAGAATGGAGTTAACGTTTAGTAGTCTGTATATGAGCACAGTGTGCGGCACAACAAACACCAAGTCTGTGGTGTAGTTCTCACTCTTCCCATTTACCATGACTCAGAGAGGAACTCAAGCTACTGAAGGCGCAGACTTAGGCTGGGTTCCAATTCGGTGCTTAGTTGATAGGAGAACCCGGGATGCGGTATTGATCCTACTAGCAAGGAATCCTTTGTTTTCCCTCACCGATCCAAGCAATTTCAAACATCAGAAGCACATTTTCCAGTTACTTAGACAAACATTGGTATTACTAATAAATCCAAGTCATGGGCCCTTAATGCTTAGAGAACACACCGGAGCTTAGTGAAACAGTTTTCATTTTAATTAACCACACGAATCAACATGGGTATAATCCCCATATGAAAGGATCACATGAAACACACATTCCCAGCTCACAAAAGGCCCTGGTTCAAGGCAAATTCTAGTTCAAAAATTCACAAAACAGTAAAAAGAAATTAATTAGAAGCCTGGCAAAGTCCAACGGCAGTGTTTTGATTTCCCTTTTACAGCCTGGGAAGCAGTCACTGTGTTCTGCACAGAGGGCACTGGAAAGGCAGGAGCCGCGATTTCTCATTGATTTGAAAATTCAGGCACCTTTTCACGGGCGAGGATGACCAAGCTCTTTAATCTTTTCGTGTCTGACTCATGAACAGCTCTCTTGGGTGCCCTTGAACCCCTTTCTTCCATCCTCTGGCTGTGACAGAGGGTAGACTGCACACGTGAAAAGAACACAGGTTTGCAGAGGTAGCAACAGAAATGGGAGGGAAAAGCCAAAGGAGGCCAGAAGGGGAAGCCAAGCCGCCTGAGGACAGCCCATGTCTAACTCAGATTTGCTTCCCCGCTGCCTGGGACGGAGCCACTCCTTGCAGGATGACCTGAAAACCCGTGTTTGAGCCCATTAAAGGAAGGGGAAAAAGCAATGTCTATCCTGCTCCATAGCTAATCTAGATCCCAGCAAGCCTGAGGGTACTCAAGGCAAGCAAGCAGGACAGGCAGGGGAACAGCTGGAGGTGAGAGCACCTAGACATGTATAGCACTTCCGGGTCCCAAGGTCAAAGGCGTAGGTCAAATCGACACTCACTCCTACTTGTGACTGGCACGAGACAGACACTGTCCAGCATTTGCTGTGTATGTGGAGACGCGCCTCCCCGGGGAAAGACGGTGCATATGCAAGTCCGGGGCTGTGATATTTAGTGGGAAAGCCCTGGAGATTCCTATGCAGCTGCCATGGAAATACTGCAGCTCTCTTCAGCCCCTCGTCCAGCCCAGAGACCACTGGGCCACACCCCCACCTGCCCCTGCTGTAGGTTTAAAATACAAAAGAAACCCGGACGCATTTCAGCGTTCCTTTCGTGGCGAACTTCCCTCTCAGTGTTGCTGGTTGCTTCCTCAAAAGCCTGGACCTTCCTGGTAACACTGTCCAGCTCAGGTGAGAGCCCGGCCATGGGCAGTGGACCGGGCCTGGTGGCGGACCCCTGGAGGTGTGTGTGCAGAGCAGACACCTGCTGTCCCTGGCCCCCGGCTGAGGGGACCCGTGCAGCGTAGCTGGCACCTTCCACAAACTCTCCTCTGTCTACCACAGAGGACACTTGCACATAAAAGCCTGGAGAACTTAAGCAGAAGTGGCAGGGGATGGCAAGACGCCTATTAAACCTCCCGCCTCTCACGCAGCTGGCTGAGCGGGATGAGCCCAGTCAGGGCCTGTTTGTTTCC
>NW_005871251.1:1612070-1620165 GCF_000147115.1 Myotis lucifugus
TACACTGCCCCTTTCCCACGACTCAGGAATGAGGACCAGGGATGACTAAGAGGCCTGTCCCCAGCTCCCCAACTCGGGAACCTGTGTTCTCGTTGCTAATAAAGTGATCTTTTCTAAAACAGAGATTGTGTTGGTCCTGCCCATAGAAGGAGAAAGCAGCCTCCTGTTACCCACGCAACTGCGGCCCCTGCCTCCGCTGGCCCCTGGCCCCTGGCCCCACCACACGCACTGAGACAGCGACAGCTCGAGTCGGCACTCTGCAGGGCCTGTGCAGAGCAGACTGCGCTGAGCAGAGGCGGTGGTCATCTTCAGGACCCCCAGGTGGCCCCGAGGGCAGAGAGGCACCGGCGGTGACGCATTGCCCACCGGGTGGTGTGGGAACTCCCACCCTCAGTGGGATGCGCATCAGCTGTTGCGTCACCGAGCATCTTACTAACCCGGCTCACGTCCTTTCCACGGGTCATTTCACCACCTGCTCAGACTCCAGCAGGCATGACAGATGCAGGGCCCTCCGGGGGCTCTCTGTGTGGCCACAGCCATGGCCAGAGGACACCAAGGTGACTAGATGTCTGGCCAGGTGTCCTGGTCTGAGCCATCAAACTCTATTTGACAACATCCCAGGTGCGGGAGACACTGCTGCAGGCTCTGTGCGGGCCACCCCAACGCCCCTTCAACACCCCTGGTGCGGGAGACACTACGATATCTGTCCCCTTTACGGACAGAAAACTGGGCACAAAGAGGATCCGCAAGCAACTGCCCAGGGACGCCCCAGGGGGAAGCGGCAGAAATGGGGTGTAAGAGGCTCCCTGGAGGTGGTACGTGGGTGTGTGCGTTGGGTGGGGGGAGGGCTTTGAAGACAAGCTCTTTGCTCAGGTAGTTGTAGGAAAGTAGAGGACAGCAAGAGGGAGGAAAGGGCAGGGAGGCGGGAGAGGGAGGGAGGCAGGAAAGGGGGAGAAGGTGGGAGAGGGGAGGGCGGTGGGAGGGTTTTCTACCAGACAAGGGAAAGGTGTGCTGAGCCCCCTGGGGAGGTCAGATGGCAGGTGCTGAAAGAAAGACAAGCACATTTAGAACTGAACTAACAACCGTCAGTACAGAACTGCACCCCTCAGACCCATCCTGGATCTGGGGGGGGTGCAATCTGGCCAGCCACCAGAACTGAGTGTAATTCCACATAGAAACTCTAACAGCTATGCTAATGCTGTGTTAAAGGGACAGTGGCTGGAGATGAAGGCCTGGGTCCTCTCCTGAGGCAGCGCCAGGATGCTGGCTGGGGGGCAAGACAATGATTTCAGAAGAAGCAGAAGGGAGGAGCCAGAAGGGGAAGGAGCTGGGAGTCCGCTTGCTGGACAAGCATCAGGAAGAGAAGTAATGGCACAGGAGGGAGGCTGCAGGGATGGGCTGACCCTTCCGGATCTGGGCACCTAAGGCACCTGCTCTGCTCACAGCATAAAGGGGCCGCCAGGGCTCGGTCCGGTGGCGGGGAGACCGGGAGGGCCCACCTATTGGACAGGACACTCCCGCAGACAAGGAAACAGGTAACCCGACTGGAGCTGCAGGGACGAGGCAGGCCCATCTGCAAGAGTGAGCAGGACCCAGGCAGCACAGGAGGGAGGAAGCGGAAGCGGCTGGCACAGAGCGCCCCCCGCGTGCGCAGTGCACCTGGGACTGGACACCTGCCACGTTCCCACCGGCATCTAGTCTGACCCTTGAGAGTCCTTCGTCCTGAGGAAAACGGCAGGCACTTCGGACGACCATGTGCAGCGGCAGATAAGCGGGCGGAAGGGAGCAGAGCCGGGGCCAAGGTGGAGGTGGCCTTCTGAAGAGCAAACCTCCCTGACTCCTTGAATTCCTAGACGGGTGAAGGCCAGAAGTTATCTGGGACCCGGGGAAGCCTGAGCCAGCCCTTTGTCTGCCGGCTGCAGCCCCTCACCAGGGCCTGGGCCCCACCGCAGGGAGGAGAGGGGATTCTGGAGCCTTGGCCACTGCCCCCAAGCACATTAGAAAGTTCCAGATAACTGAGGCACACCTGTGTCTAACGCACAGGGAATAAACATTCACATTAATAGACAGCCCAAGGCAACAGGACCAGATAAAATAATGCCTCGTTTGTGAAAAGGGCAATGAAATTTATTGTTTCCTTTTTCCACGAAGTTATGTTTACAGCTGCCCATGCAAACACCCACAAACACATTCTCCCTCGGTTCCAATGGCTGCCCCGGGCCACCGAGCTGTGCCCAGAGAACACATTTCTAAGTCAGCGACACAACAAACCCGCAGATGGGCTTTTCTCACTCTGGGCCCCTGGTCATACTCAGGTCTCAATCTGTTTTCTCTGGGTCATCAGCATCCTCCTCGCCACTTGACACTAGTTAGTTTCCCGGGGCTGAGAAGCTGGGGCAGATTGCTGAGAAGCTGGAGCAGATTCCCACAGCGCCCGGGCGCTGCCTGCGCTGGAGAAACGGAGGCCCTGGGCCGGCGCCTTGCTTTGCACCACATCCTTCCCTCCCAAGTTCCTCCTCCCCCCTGATGCCAACACGCAGTCTTCGTGGTTATCAAGGACGGGGCTCTGTCCACAAACCCCGCCCTGAGAAGACTCGAAACAGAAAGCTCATCCCGTCAGTCAAAACAGGGTGCTTCAGCCAGTGTGGCCGGGGAGATAACACCCGGCTCCACAGCAGCACAAACAGAATCAAAACACTGGCCCACGTGTAACGGACACGCAGACCTGAGGGCGTTCAGGGGTCTGCGGAAATGGCTGCCAATGCAGATACTAACAAGGTCGGAACATAGACACCTTTCGATGGAAGCTAAGCTGAGAAGCCTTGATTTTCCCAAGGTGTCAGCATTATTAAGTGCTAGCTACGCAACTCGAAATGGAAATAATCCTTGTTGCTGCTGGGTGGCCCACGCCCTCCTACCAAAGGCCTCTTTCTAAGTCAGAGATGCTACTGGTCTGAACTCATTGGAGAGATGCCCGGAGCTGGCCATCCTGTTTTAGAGACCGACTAGACCGGGAAACCGGGGCCACCGCTAGCAGGAGACCATTCCTGTAAGGATGACCAAGGTCACCTGCATCCACAGTGCTCAAGGGCTGACAGCCTCCAGGTTTGACCAAGGGTTGCTTCCACAGGCAACTTTACCATCCAACTCTTCAGCTTAGAGCTCTGGTCAGCTATCAGCTGTACCAAGCAGGTCCTCGGTCCTCTAGCAGCATCCCTGGGCCTTCTCAGGAAAGGCACGAGCCGTTCTCTGATGCTCAAATGCACTTCACATACATGAGACACATATGCACCCCTCTCACATATGTCTATGCCCGGGCTGGCCTCCACTTCAGTGCGGACACCAACTATGCACAAGGTTCCATCCAGGTTTTAGCTCGCACAGCCCTTCCCTGGAGTTAACATTCACGTAGCAGCTACCTGACCTCCAGGTCTGAGCACGGCAGCAGGCTCAGCGATCCCTCAGACAACATTATAAATGCTGCTAAGAACAGAGATGTGGGTAAGTGTACAAAATCGGGGGTGAAGGGGTGGGATTACAGGGGCCAAACCGTGGGGCGGTACCTATTTCTGCAACAAATGCACTTCCGGTAGCCAAGCCACTTCACTTTGCCTTTAGTGCGCCGACCTGTGGAGTCACACAAGCCATGACTGTAATTCACTAGGATGATTACCATTACATCAGCATTTACCAAGTCGGGCGCTACTGTCACTGGGCATCTCATAGAACCTTTCGCTGGAAAGGTATTTCCCACTGCAGTTTCAAATTTTAATTGTTGATAAATTGTGGAGTCCTGGTCCCCTGCCCCCCTCAGATTTGATCTGCAATTCTTTGATTACCTTATGAGCATTTTCACCTGTAGAAAAACAGAACAGGGCATGCTGGGCCAGGAATCAAACATCCTGTGCTCTAGGGTCAGGTCTCATTCACAGTTGAATGACTACCAATGAGGTGGCCACCATGACTGAATTTCCTTTCATTCTTTTCAAATATGTGAGTGCCTGCTGTGTTCCCAGTGCTGTTCTAGAAGCTTATGAGACAAAGACCTCTGCCCTTGTAGAGCTTATGTCCTAGCTGACACTCTCCTTCCATAAATGTGTTAACTCTTGCCTCCCACACAAGTAGAATCAGAATTTGAGAGTCAAGCATGTTTGCAGATGGTGGAGGCTGGCACTGCCCAAAATTGTACCCACAGCCTCATGGGGCTGCCGAGCATTAGAAATGGGCAAGTCCAAATTCAGACGTTCTGTGAATGTAAAACACACACGGGGATCTCAAGGATTCAGTACGAGACAAAAAAAAGTAAAACAGCTCATCAATATTTTTATATTATTTTAAATTGGAATGATATTGGTCATGATGGGTTAAATAAAATTATTTTCACCTGTTTTTTTTTTTATGTTTACTTTTTAATGTGACAACTAGAAACTTCATTGAGGCTCTCACATTTCTACCGGACAGTGCTGGTCTATGGTCCTTATTACGATGAAGAAACTGAAGCCTGAGCGGTACAGGCACTGCCAGGGCCAGAACTCAGGTGTGGACACAACTACAGCAGCCTCAGAGCGGGGAGGAGGTCAGGATCAAGACCACAAGGGCCTGGGCACGGGAGACCCAGGCCAGCACCCGGACACGCGCAGGGACTCAGCCGGTGTCCCCCATCTCTGCTCTGGATCAGTGGGCCTCCTACGCAGCTACCTCCCCGCTACTCCAGGACCGCCCAGTCAGCTGGCCACGGGGGTCCTCATGCCCACCTCTCCACTATTGCAAGCACAGGTCAGGGACAAATAGACATGGTGTGTTTGGGGTGAGGGGTAGCCAGCCAGGCCAGGTGGAAGACTGCCCCTTCTCCCACCCTCCTGAGGGCTAAGCAAGGTGACAGCAGCTATGTCAGCACAAGGGGTGGGAGCGGCTCAGGATTCATGGATGACGTTCTCCTCACAGGTGCTTCAGGGAGGTAATACGGAGACAGATACGGGACTTTGTGTGTGTATCCAATTGAAGATGAGATTGAAAAGAGTAGAAAGTAAGGCACAAAGCAGAACTGTCAGGAGTATTTAAGAGGAGAGGCAGGGATTGAGGGGACCCTCAGATGGGGTTAGCTCAGAAGCCTCTGAGAAGGGTCCGAAGATGGATTGGAGGATGGTGAGGGAGGAGCAGCATTAGCTGATCAAACCTCTGAGTACGTGTCCTGGGAGGCAAGGCAGGGCAGCTGGGAAGACTCCGAGGCAAAAGGTCGAGAATAAACAGAAGGTCAGGAAGGTTCAGGTCCTGACAAGACGCTCAGCTCAGCCTGCGGGTTATGAAGGTAGCAACCCAAGAACTTGGGATGGAGAACTGGGCGGGCAGGGAGAGGAGCTGACTGCCGCTCTCATCGAGCTGCCGTCTGCAGGGCCTGAACTAGGTCAGTGAAGGCAGTGGAAAACAAACACGTCAAAAGACGAAGATTCAGCAGAACTGACCACCGAGGGCAAGTGGGGAGAGAAAAGCTGCGGGTGCCGTGCCGGGGGCCGGCGTGGGGTGGATGGGAGATGCTGAAGGGAGCAAGTTAACAGCTTGAGGGGTTTCAGCTGTGGGCCAATTAGTGGTCACAGCCTCCCAGCTCCAAACCTATACCCCTGAGGCCTCCATTTAGAAAAAGGCCCAGGAACCACTCAGCATTTCAGTCTAGGACAGTGGTTCTCAACCTTGGCTGCACATCAGAATCACCTGGGGATCTTTTTAAAATCCTGATTTCTGGGCCTCATCCTCCGGAAATTTTGTTTCTTTGTTATGGGGTGAGGCCACAACATTAGTAACAAAGAAACAATTTCTGGAGGATGAGGCCCAGAAATCAGGATTTTAAAAAGATTCCCAGGTGATTCTAATGTGCAGCTAAGGTTGAGAACCACTGGTCTAGGAGCTTCGGACCCCCACAGCTCCAGCACTTTGGCCCACCTGGACCACACCTACCGGAAGCTGGCCTCCCCTCTGAGAGGAAGGGCCGCCTGTGCCAGCAAGCACTGCGCCCACTGAGCCTCTGTGTGCCAGGCCCTGCTCTGGGCGCCCACAGTGAGCACACATCCTGCCCGAGGACACTGAGCTGCCCAGCTCCTCCTGCATCCGGGGCAGCCCAGGCCTCTCCACACACCGTTCCCTCGGCCTCCTCAGCACCTGGCACAAACCAGGCCCCGGAAGCACTTAGCCACTGACTGACTCAATCCTGTCATCCAAGAAATAAACACTGACAGCGGGTCAGTGGCCAGGACCCCAAAAGGCTCAGAGACTGAAAACATCCTACGGGGAGAGCTGCTGAACACCAGCAATTGTTTCTTCGTATTAGTTTTTTCCTGTTGTTCCAAGAAGTCCCGAAACAGTTCTAGAGCAGCTACCGGGGACAGCTGTCCAAAATCCATTCACTCTCATCAATTCACAGGGCGACTCCTGACAGAGTCGGTGCCAAGGTGCTTCCTCTAAGCCATTTCAACTACAAATGTGAACTTCCTTATAACGCATTAGTGAAAGAATAAAAAAGCCTGAGACCAGGAACCCCCGAAGCAGCACAGGTCAGCAGCACCGCTGTAGCCAAGTGGCTGTAAACACACCAGCCTGCCTTTACCCACAGATGTCTGCTTCATGATAATAGCGCACGCCAGCGTAACATGCTACCGTCAAGGCACCACCTGGCAGAACATGTTTACTGCCTGTTTACTTCAGTGACCACACAATAAAGCAATGAACCTTATCTAACCTGATAATATTTTATTCCAAGTAACACCTCAGACTCTGCATTGCTTCCCCTTCTCCCCCCACCCCTCTCTCTCTCTCTCTCACACACACACACACACACACTCTCTCTCACAATAACAGATACAGCCCAGTCGGGTAGAACTGAGAAACCCAAGCACAAGTTTAGTTTAACTCCCCAAACTAGTCTGGGGCTTCCACAGCTTCTCTCGGCAGCGCGAGCAAGGTTCAGCACACCCACTCAGAGCTCACGGCTCTTCACTCTTTAGTGACTGACCCCGTGCACACAACATTTCAAAGATGAAGACAAGGTGCTACTTACTTGGGCAGTTAAAAAAAAAGTCATTTTCTAATTCGGTATCAAAAGAGTTGGTCACTGCACTGGCAGAGCAAGGGCATTACGGTCCACCCTAAGTTATCTTTATTGCCGCCGGTTCCCTGGACGTTCGGAAGGACGAGGACTGCTCTGTCCTCTGGTGGATGGTGCAAAATGTCCACAGTCTGCTCTGGCCTTGACCTCTGGGCATGAAGGCTTAGGGGGGCGCCGCTGGGAGAGGGGCTCTGGCGGGGGCTTCTGCAACTCAGGGTGGGTTTCCTGGAGCTTCTGGAGCTCAAACTGGAGCAGAGGAAGGAGGGGGGGCCCCTGGTGCTAGGTTAACTCACGTTCATTCTGACAAACAGGCCCAGGGCCAAGTCCTTCCCTTCAGAGTTACTTCAACTTAATCTCTCGATATGAGGAAGGTGTTGTGGAAACAAGTCCACACAGAGTGTCGCTGTTTAACTCCACATGCACACACGGATGTTCCTTGTGAAATTAGGGACCGTTGTTTGGGGTAACAATTTGGACGCCTCGTGGCAGAGAAGCTGGTTATGTTTTTGTTTTCATATTTCCACGGGACTCTCCCCACAGCTACCTGAACAACTCTCTACAGCATACTCTAGCTGCTCTCTAAACACGCCCTGTGCAGGGTGAGTGCACGCTACAGATAGGGTATACCTTAAGACACAAGTTTCAGCTATCTCAAGGAAAAGCTTGGCTCCCGAGATATTAAGTTTTCCATCTTCACAAACAACAATGGCAAAGGACAGAATTCCTGCTGGTGCCGCTCAGACCGCTCCCCTGAAAGCGAAGAGAAAAGTCAGCATTCTCTCGTCCCCGCCCCGCCCGCTTCAGCGGGCAGTCTGTGCGGGTCTCGGCTCCCACCCCCCTCCCCCCCCCTCCCCCCGTGGTACCTCCGGGGACTTGAGCCTCAGCACGACTCTCCTCGGAAGCGCTCCTACCACCCTGGCCTGGCTGCCTTGCTCCCTTCCCAGCCAAGTCCTTGCCCAGTACCACATGTTGAAAAGGGGGGTGGAGATAACAAAGGGC
>NW_005871251.1:1621179-1723309 GCF_000147115.1 Myotis lucifugus
GGGGCCACGGGCACGGAGGGTGGAGGGCGGCTGTTAGGGAGGGAGCAGCGGGGGAAGGGGGCACCGGGTCCCGGACCTGTCCGCACCGTCCGCCCCCCCCCCCCCCCCTCTGCTTGGGCCTCCCGAGCGCCCCGACAAACCCCAACCCCGGGAACCCCGCGGAACAGGAACTCCCCAAGTTTCCAACCCCGCCAAAGTCTCGGAAAGTTGCAGCTCCGTCTCGGAGCGGCTCGCCGGGCCCACGGGGACGGGGGGTGGAGGGCGGCTGCCAGGGAGGGAGCAGCGGGGGAAGGGGGCACCGGGTCCCGGCACCTGTCCGCACCGCCCGCCCCCCCCGCGGCCCCCAGGGGCTCGGCCGGGACAGACCCCCGAGGGCAGAGCGCGCGGCTCTCGGGAGCCGCCGCATCCTCGCCCCCTTGGAGGAGGGGTGCCCTGGACTCACCTGAGCGGCGGAAGAGGAGACGACAGACACAGGTCCTTGGCGCGGGCAGCCCCCCGACAGGAGCGGCGCGGTCACCAGGGCCCCCAGGCAGCGGCACCAAGTGAGCCTCCCGGCCGCCGCCCCCTTCGTTCTTATACGGCCTGACCACGCCTCCGCCCGCCGCCCCCGCCCCTGCCCCCGCCCCTAAGCCTGCCTCCCCGGGGAGCGCGGGGCAGGGCAGGGCGGAGCCAGCGCCCACCGGATCCTTCCGCCTGGACGCTGACGGCGAGGGCCGGGCCAGAGGCGCCCTCTGATTGGCTTCTCGGGTGAATGGTTGCCTGGAGACGAGTAAATCTTCGGCGGTGGGACGGGGTGAGGGTGCCGAAGAAGGGCACTGCGCAGGCGCAATAGAGAGGGGCTGCGCTGACACCCCTGAGCTTCGGAGTTGCTGGGACGCCCTCTGCTTCTACTTTCCACTGCGCTCTTCTCGGCGGTTCCTATCACCCACCCCGCCTCCCCCCGACCCCCAGCTTCCCGCACCTCCGTCCTGCTCCCTCGCCGGCCCGTTTTCCTCCCGCTTCTCTAGAAGTTTCGCGTTGGTTCTCTCTTTGCAGGAGTGGGGAGTGGAACCCCCACGCCTACCTCCGGGGTGTGTTTTGAAGTCGGAAAAAAAATTGTATGGTTTCTGAGCGGAGGGAGGCTTCCTGGTTCCCCAGGCAAATTGGCTGCAGGACGTTGGGGAAGGAGGCGGCGCAGTTGGTTAACCACCTGTGCGCAGTGAGCGGGGCTCAGGGCCTCGATCGAGGAATCCCTCGCCAAGCCCGGCCGGCGCGGCAGCCCCAGCCCCACGCGGGCTGCCTCCGGGCTCGCGCGTGTTAGGTCACACGCGGGCGGGGTTTGGACGCCACCCACTCAGTCCGCAGCGAGCGGTTTGGAGTCCAGGTTGTACATTCAGAGAACCTGGGAAGGGATGTCCACTCATCAGTTGACGATCTGCAAGGCCTGGAGCAACTAACTTCACCCACCCGCCCTCAGTCTCCATCTCCTCACCTGGACGTGGGACTGACACGGGAACCGCGTGGTAGGGTTACCTAAGTCTTAAATAAGAAAAGGGGAAGCTCTTCGCGCATGCCCCATATCAGGTGTGTGGTCCGTGTTATTGATATAAAATAGTAACTGTTGTTGATCCATAAGCATTTATGGAGCTTGTACTGATGGGAGAAAAGATTACCTCTCGGAGGCGGTATTTCCGTGCCCGCCCCTCCCACTGCCGCCTGAAATGAATATGCGCTCAGTGTCTGCCAGGACAAACAGGGTTCTCACATACATGCCTTCCCTGGGAGGGGCGGCTCCTGAAACGTTAAGGAGAGAGGAGACCAGTAGGAGCGGCTGTAGAAAAAGCCAGCGACTATTGTAGGACATGTACGCAGGTGATATGGTCTATGTGGGGTTTTTTTTTTTTACTTTCAGTTTTTGAGGTATAAGTTCAGTAAAGTGCGCAAAGCTTATGTGTACAGAATGATGAATTTCTACATATGTGTGCACCCATGTAACCGCCACCCAGATCAGGACATTGGCGCTCTCCAGCTTCCTCGTGCCCCTTCCCATCCAGTGTCCCACGAGGGTAACCCCTGTTCTGACCTCTATCGCCATATCTTAGTTTTACCAATATTTGAAATTGATATGGGTGACTTACACAGTGTGTGTACTTTGAGGTCTGGCTTCTTACACTCACTAGTGTGTCTATGGAATGCATCCATGTTGTTGCAGGGAGCAGTGGCTCATTCTTTCCAATTCAGTGTATTATTCCAGTACATACATATTCAATAACTCATGTACTCATTCTACTGGTCGATGTGTGGTTTTGCCTATCACGAATGAAGCTGCTTACAAATAATCTTTTTTTCCAGTTTGAGGTATACTTGACAAATAAAAACTGTATATATTTTAAGTGCAGACTATGAGATTTGAGGAATGGCCCCTCATAGTCCCGGATTGCAATAAATGTGACTCTTTAATTCGAAACAAACAAACAAAAAAATAAAGTGCACTACATGATGTTTTGATATACAGTGTGAATTGATCACCACAACCAAGCTATTAACATATCCATCATCTCACATAGTTACCGTGTGTGTGTGTGTGTGTGTGTGTTGAGAATGCTTAAGACCAACACCAACTCTCTTAGCAAATTTCAAGTAGATAATACAATGTTATTAGCTATAATCACTATGCTGTATATTAGATTCCCACAACTATTCATCCTATGTTTATACCCAGGATTGAATTGTAGAATTATAGAATATACACATATTAAGCTTTAAATAGACTGCTAAACAGTTTCCCAAAGAGGTATAACAATTTATATTCCAGCCAGTGATATGAGATTTCCGGTTGCTCCACAACTTTGCCTGGTATGGTCAGTTTGTTTACTTTAAAAAAGGGGGTGTGGATTCCATTGGGATTTACATGTACATTTCTCTAATAATAATATTGAGATCATTATTAATAATAATTAATAATATTCAGATGCTTATTGGCCATTTTGATATCCTTTCAGTGAAATGTCTGTTTAGGTCTTTTGCCATTTTCGGGGGGTTGTCTGTCATACTGATCTATGTGTCCTTTGTCCAATACAAGTATTACAGATATCTTCTCCCAGTCTGTGGCTTCCTTTTAATTCTCTTAATGTTACCTTTTGATGTACAGAATTTCTTAATTAAAAAAATCTAATTAATCTTATTTTTATGAGTAGTGCTTTTTATGTCCTGTTTAAAAAAATCTTTGTCCTACTTAGTAGATGTCATCTACTTAGTTTTCTTCTAGGAACTTGATTGTTTTAGCCTTCACATGTAGGTCTATGATTCCTCTCAGATTAATTTTTTGTGCAGCTTGGGGTCAAAATTTATTTTTCCCTCATGGAAAAAATATACAGTTTAGTTCAGCACCAACAACACATAGTTTTGTTGAATGAATGAATGAATGAATGAATAATGAATGAATGATTGAATTGCTAAAAAATGCAGTTAGGAGTGACTGGTTACTTAAAATGCAGATTGTCCAAAAAATCCAGCATACACAGCCACCTTAAAATGAATGCAGATTATTACATTCCGTTGGCCTTTGGACCATTTCTACTTTTTCAGTACCTCGTGGATGCCATTAGCACGGGTAGCCTCAGGGTAGAACACAGGTCAGGAATCCTTACCTAGAATTTGATCTAGCAGGGGTTGGTTGGTTCTACCTTTGTTTGGATAAAATTTTGTCCAGCTTCCTGACCATTAGGCAATTTTGTGGTAGGTACGAAGGGAGAGCCACGAGCCAGAAAAGAAATTCATTATTCATATGTGTGTATACATTTATCTTTGGGCCCTTTTTTATTTCTGGGGCATGACGACTTTTCTAGAATTTTGTTTCCATTTTTGTGTGTGTTTTTTGTTTTTTAAAATACACAGTGTTCTTTCTACCTCATAAAGCTGTGGCACCCTGTGCGGGGGGTTTCAGGAAGTCGCCAGGTACTGCCCACTGGCCGTGGAACCACGTATTGAAACTGTCCTTCCGAGGTTATCGGGGCCGCCTTCTTGCCCCATTCTGGCCTCAGCTGGAGCACATCCAATCAAAATGGTTTCAAGACCTTTGCATTCTGAGTGCTGCTTTGATCTGCACCTAGGATTGCCAAGGAAAGAAAAGCAAAGGCAGGAAAGTCTTCAAAATGCAGGTTGTGCCTCACTTGTGGCCACGACCCTGAAAAAATTTTATGTCTCAATAGAATCTTTTTTTTAAAAATATATTTTATTGATTTTTTTACAGAGAGGAAGGGAGAGGGATACAAAGTTAGAAACATTGATGAGAGAGAAACATCAATTCAGCTGCCTCCTGCACGCCGCCCCCTACTGGGGATGTGCCCGCAACCCAGGTACGTGCCCTTGACCGGAATCGAACCTGGGACCTTTCAGTCCGAAGACCGACGCTCTATCCGCTTAGCCAAACCGGTCAGGGCTGAATAGAATCTTATTTAACTACATGGGGAAGCAAAAAAAAAAAAAAGTTTCTATTATTAATCCTTTTTGTAAGGCAAGAAAAACCTCTTGTTTAGTGCCCAGCTCTCCTCATTTACCAGTTTCTTTAAGTCTGGAGTTTTTGTCTTACTTTACCTCTAGGTGGATCACCGTGCTAAGTGTTTATTAAATGCCCTGGTCCAAAAATCTTTCTAAAATTGATTTTTACGCAAAGTTTTTTATTGCTCTACATTGCCATATAGAGCATGGCATCCAGATCATAAGAGCACAGCTCAACGATTTCCACAAACTGAACGAACCTGTGTCCCGAGAACTAGGACTGAGAAACGCAGCAGCGCAGCCCGCGCGGCCCTTCCTGGAGCCTCCACGGGGCACTGTCCCCTTAGCCAGGCTCCGGTGGGCGAGGCAGGGCCTGCTTTCCGCTCCATCTGGAACTCCCAGCAGTGAATCCCGGTCTCTTCCGGGCTTCTTCCAGCCACTGTTCTTCTTGGGTGGTACAGAAAGAACACTCGTTTGGAAGTGAAGAGGTGTAAGTTTTTAAAAAATGTATCTTTTTATTGCTTTCAGAGAGGAAGGGAGAGGAGGAGAGAGAAGCATCAATGATAAGAATCATTGATCGGCTGCCTCCTGTACACCCCCTGCTGGGGATTGAGCCTGCAACCCAAGCATCCTGACCAGGAATCGAACCGTGACCTCCTGGTTCACAGGTCGATGCTCAACCACTGAGCCACGCCGGCCAGGCAAAAGGTGTAAGTTTTATTTGGAGCAAAGCACAGAAGGAATGAGCCAAGGACTGGTCAGACCTGATGGGCAGGGAGGGGGAAGTGGGCTCGATCTTTGGGGCAGTTCTGACAGCAGAGACACTGGGGCACCAGGGCATCAGGAAGGGAGGAAGTTCAGGGCTCAGAAAGGGGAGCAGGCGATGGTGGCACTGCCGGAGGAAAGAGGGTGGGTGCTGCAGATGCTGTGCTGGCTGCTCGCCTCTGAGGGATGTCTCTGGACCCGCTTCCTGCCCACCTCCCTAAGGGTGTCCCTGGAGGAAGGGGGAGGTTGGGTCAGATGGCTTGCATCCCTGTCAAATGGCTTCCCGATCTGAGTCTCGGCTTCCTCATCCCAAACGGGAACGGTCATTAGCCTCCCTGCTCCACGGAGGTGTGTGCTGGTCAAACGAGGTAGTGAACCCTGCAGGCCCTGGCCCCGTGCACACAGGAGCTCCCTTCGCCAAACGGGGCCCTTTCTCACGTTACTGTCAGGACAGCTTGGCAAGCAGGTGGGCGGAGAGGAGGGGAGGGTGAATGCCCCACGCCTTGCTGTGGCGGCCGTCACTGCTGAGGCCCAGGTTTCTTATCTGAGGATTAATGCTTTCAAATCTCCCTTCAGGGAAAAGGGGTGCCGTGGACGTGTAAATTGTTAACGGATCACTTCATATCTGTGACCAACCCCTGGGGCCACTCTGAACCTGCCTTACATTGAGGCCCCGGATGTCTCTCCCCAGCTGCCAAAATGCCCGAAGATCCGCGCCCCCCCCCCCCCCGCCCCGCCCCAGCCCGAGGATCCCTTCCCATCGAGCTGGTGCCGTCCCTCCCAAAGCACGAGCCAGGACTGTGCTGTTAGAGAGCCCTCTCCCCAAGGGCTTGTTTCAGTGTGAGAAATCCTAAAATGATCCCAGGCCTGGTGCTTGCAGATGGTACAGAGGTTTTGTAACCACACTGGGGTTCTCACCACCCACCTGGGTGAGGTGGCACCTCTCCCCCTGCTCTTGCTGCGGCTGTTGGGGGGGGGGCTAGCGGCTGGGACCATGGGTGACTGCAAGTCCCAGCAGTAAGGGGGTGACCCACAGGAGCTGCTTGCCCGATGTTCTGATTGTACCGGGTCAGCATGCAGGACCCACGCTGGGGACAAGGCTGCCCCTGGAAGGAGGGAGGGTCCCATCTGTCCTGGTGTCGGTCCCCTGGGGAAGAGGTGTGTTTCTCAGACTGGAATCAGCTGAGGCCCCAGGGAGGAAGCCCTTCCCCGGGGTCCTGACCTGAAGCACCACGAGGGCTTCCCATGAGAGTCAGGAAGCCATGAGGACGCTGACCTGCCCGGTGGCCGGACCACAAGCAGCAGCGGAGGGCAGTGAGTTTGTGCCTCGTTTAGGATACTGTTCTGCAAACTGGAAGACTGTGGAGCCACCCGGGTACTTGCTGAAAAGGCACCTTCCCAAGCTCCAACCGAGGCTCCTCTTCCATGGCTTGGGATGGCACTCCCGGTCCTTCCCGCGGGGATGAGCAAGGACCACCCCTACGACACCTGGTCTAAGGGGAAGGTTTCGGTGCCAGGTTGGCCGGCATTCGCAGCCTGGAGGCTGTGTGGCCGTGGGCGAGCTCTTTATTCTCTCTGTGCCCCAGTTTCCTCTTCTGAGAAATGGGAACAATAGTATCGGCCTCATCGGGCCTCTAGGAAGAGTAAGTGATCGGAGGTGCTGCTCTCCACGCACAGGTGGCAGAGTGTGACTGACCACCCCTCGCCGACCGGGACCCGTCCAGGGGCCCTTTTTGCAGGAACAGAACATTAACCCTAGCGTCCTGAAGGAAGCCAGCTAAGGCTGTTCCATTCGGAACCGGCATCGATAAACAGGTCCACCCCAGCACGCCCCGCCCCAGCACGCACCTCCTCCTTTCTCCATCGAGTGGACCAGCCCTCGCCTGGAAGCCCCTGTGCCCCACAGGCCTGTCCCCCCACCCCCACCCCCACACAGGACACCGCCAGCAGCGACAGCACAGCTGGGCAGAGGCCTCCCGCACGCACCGTGAGCGCTTCAATCTTACCTGTCTGGTTTTTCAAGTAGGATTCCAAGAACGGGTGTCCAGCCACTGGAGAGCTAGAATATTCTGTGCAGTCAGTCACATATCCAGGCCCACTGGGAGGTGGCCCCATCAGTGATTGGCTGGTTTTATGCACACTGATATTGGACGATGGCTGCTTTATATATTTCTTATTGTTGATAGTGTTCCAGAGGAGGACGGCTACTTTAGACAGAGCACCTGCTAGCTCCCACACTCCCTTAAACATCATTTGATCTGCGAGGATCAGAAAATTACTTTAAAATCTTGTAAAGCTCTGTTGTCCTTCTTAGGAATGATGATTATCATTGTATCCGAGAATCCCCAAACTGGCCTTTCTACTCATTAAATCAGCGTCTACCTCATTAAGCTCCAAGCGCTGGCAAACATCCAAGGATGATGTCCATCCTGCACAAGCCAGCCCGGGGGGCACCTGGGCGGGGAGGGCTGGGAGCCTGGCTTCCCGGGGCGGCTCCCCCAAACTTGCTGTTTGACCTTGGACAGTCGCTCCGGAGCTTCAGGGGGGCCCATGCACACGTGGAGCCGCTGTCCCTCGGTCCTGTGCCCTCCCACCTGGGGTCTGCATGCAGGGGGAGGCCTCAAGCTTCCGGAGAACGGTGCTTGGCCTCGGCTCCAGTCCACGGGCCAGAACCCATCCTCGCTGCCAGTGATCCGATACAAAATACATGTCTATTTGTTTTGCTGAGCGAATTCCCCGGGGCGGCTGTCCAAGCGAGCGGAGCTGGTGGTGATGGAGAAAGCCCAAGATGAGGGCATAGTTTCCAGTGCCGAGAACATGAGCCGAGTCTTCCTGACGCCAGGACAGTGAGAGGCAGCGTGGACAGCGCCTCCGGGCACCCGCTCGCTTGGCCTGGCCCGCGCCTTTGTCACCACGCCGACAGGGTCCCCCTTCTCTGGAACTGTGCAAGGCCACGGTCACACTGGTGCGCGGGGAGGCTCTGAGGGGAAGGCAGAGCTTTGGGGCAGAGCTGACCTGACCTGGGCTGGGTTTGCCTCATCTCCCCCCTCGTCCTACAGCCTGTCTCCTCCCGTTGGGCCTGGCCGGGAGCTGCAGAGGAGGAGGCTGGAAACGGGAGAGGCCACCGGGGTAAAGGCAGCCCTGGTCCCCGGGTTGCTCACAGTGATTAAGGGCTCACTGTGCACCAAGGGCCGTTTCCTGGAGGAAGGATGGTTCATTTACTGCAGGAAGACTGAGGCAGCGAGGCTGGAGGACTCGGCAAAGCCACGGGCCTGGCGAGCCGGAGAGAGAGACCTGAATTGGGCCATCTAGCTCCATTGGCCACTCTTGATGAGCAAAGTCTTTCTGGAATTTTTGAGGGCAAGGTGTCCTCCAGACCCCCCCTGGGCAGCCCTGAGCACCCTGCCTCCACCCCCGTCCTTGGAACCGTGGCCTGGAGAGGAGCCGACTTCCTGTGACAAGTTCCCGCTATTTGCACAGGGCAACCTGATCTGCTCCTTTTCTCCCGCAGCCTCTGCCCGCAGCCTCTGCCCTCCTGGTCCCAGCCTCCTACATGCACCTCCACCTGCCGTCTGGGGAGACTGTGAAAAGATCACTCCTTTAGAATCTTGGGGAACCCCTGGCACAGAGCACCAGCTTTGACCTGGGCTCAGGGGCCAGGCAGCCGCAATAGAACCTCCGGAGCCTCAGTTTCCCCTGTAAAATGTGGGTGACGACACCTGCCTCATCCGTGCCACAGCGTCACCGCGAGGGCACACGGCGATCACGTAGTGACAGCGTCTCAGGAAGTTGAATAACCACTACATTCCCAGCCTCCACGCTCAGCCCGTGACCAGCATCAGCTCTGAGGTCCAGGGGGCAGAGGAGGTGCACAGAAGCTCGGGAGCCCGAGGACCCCTGCCCGGTAGTCGGGCAGCCACAGGCCACAGGCCCCGGGCTCCGCTGAGTCAGCGCTGAGGCCCCCCGTCCAGGCGCTGGCGTCATGCGGGTGCAGCTCGGTGCCCAGGCTGGAGAGTTCCAGAAACCAGGGCGGGGCCGAGACGCTCTGCAGAGCGTGAGAGCGGTTCCACGCAGAGGAGAGGCTGAAGAAACGTCTCCACTGGTAGAAACTGCCACCTCGGTCTCTAGGGGGACGGGGAGCCCCAAGGTCACTAGAACCTTCAGCCAAGCCTGAGCCCTGCTGTGGGCGTGGCTCCAACTGCTGCCTCTTCCCCAGGCTTGTCAGAGGGTTACTGAGCCTCGGGGCCCTGCACGGGACAGGGGCCAGCAGCAGGTCCCTTCCCTGTCACCTCTGTCACCTCTGTCCGGGCTCCTCACGGCTGAGTCAAATTCAGTGCCAGCAGGTTCGTCCACGCCAGTCCTTCAGCCAGGCTGGCCTGAGAGCTGCCCCGGCCCCCACCCAGGGCTCGGGACCTTCCTGAGACCCCAGACGCAGGCCAGGGTCCCCAAGGCCCAGCTCCTAGCTCTGGGAACCCCTTCTCCAGCTGAGCTCCGGCCTAAATCACCAAGCGCGAGACCCATCCATTCCAGGCTCCTGGTACCTGTGATTGGCATTATTATTTTTTAAAATATATTTTTATTGATTTCAGAGAGGAAGGGAGAGGGAGAAGGGAGATGAGAGAAAATCATTGATCGGCTGCCTCCTGCATACCCCACACTGGGGATTGAGCCCACAATCCGGGCATGTGCCCTTGACCGCAATTGAAACCGGGACCCTTCAGTCCACAGGCCGACGCTCTATCCACTGAGAAAACCAGCTAGGGCTGATTGGCATTATTATTACTTTATCTGTAACGTTAGTTACAAAAGCGTCATCCCTACTAGCCCAGGCCTGGCTGCCGCTGGACATATAGTGTGGTGCCCTCTGCCTGCGTCGCCTTAGGGGGTCACAGCAGGGCCTTATTACTCCCCTGGGACAGATCAGGAGCCTGGGCGCAGAGATTAAGCGATTGGCTGAGGTCAGCGAACTAGCAGGTGGCAAAGCTGGGAAGTGAAGCTGGGCTGTGGGACTTGAGGCCAAGCTCATACCACACGGCCATGGCGCCAGGCTCTCACGACCATCGACCACCCGGTGCTCTTGGGCTGACCATCTGCCCCCTGCTCCAGGCCCTGCCATTCCTCTGCCCTCCTGAAATCACCCATGGAGAGCCCCCATCTTCCCAGACGCGGTCCTGTCTCCACTCTGCTAGCCCGTCCAGCCCCCTCACCCCCCCCACCCTGCGCCTCCCCACCCATCCATTCTCAGGGCCCGCCCAGTCCACAGCCTCCCCAGCCAGCCCCAGGCTATTTCCAAAGGCTCCCACCCTGTCCCCGGAACCAGGGGAGCTGGGCACACGTGAGGAGCTGCCCTATTGGAAGTGTGTGTTGAGCAGCAGGAGACAGATGGGCGTCTTAAGTGGGACAGCTAAAGGCGCTCTTGGTGCCATCTGATGGCGGGAGTCCGCGAGTGCCCCCCACCCCACATTCGGGACGGAGCCACCACAGGCAGTTCCTGAGCTGCTGGCCACCGTGCTGTGGCTCAGGCCAGCACACAGCTGGCCATACAGAACCAGCTGGTCTGGGGGTCGGCACCCGACTCCAAGAGAACCGTCAATGGGCTGGTCATGGGGACATCAGAGACCTGCCAGGTGGCCTGGCCCAGGCCGCTGTCCAGTGGGACTAGGTGCCAGGGATGCCCCAAGAGCGTCCTCTCAGGGGGTCTCCAGAGCAGCCGCACAGCGACGGCTCCTGTCGGCAGAGGCCACAGAGCACAAGACCCTGCGAGCAGGCAGATGAGACCCCACGAGGAAGCACGTGCGATGGAGAAGAGAGGAGAGAGCCTGGGAAGCAGCCACAGGAGCAGCGGCCGAGAAAAGGATGAGAAAAGGAGGATGCAGACAGGATGCCGCACCAGTGAAGGGGCCCCGACTGTGGGGCTGAATAGAGGCCCCCACAGCCCTGCTGGGCCGCCCCAGCCTCCGTCCTGCAGGCAACGCCTGAGGCCGCTGAGTGCCTGGTCCTTGCACCCAAAGCACCCAACGCAAGGACCGAGCTGCCAGGAACTGGGTGGGGGCTGGGAGCTGCTGGGCCAAGGACGCGGCTTCTCCAAGGCCTTGGTGATAATTGCCTGGAGCGACCACACTGGGCTGAGATTAGCTGGGAGAGTCCTTAGTGCTGGGGAGCCTGCAGCACTGGGTGGTGAATGACAGGGTGGCGGCCACAGAAGCCACAGGAAAACTCCCGCCAGGGCCGGGGCAGACACAGGGAGAGGCTGTGAATGGCTCCCCGATGGGAGGGAAGACAAAACGGCCCAGGCTCCGCTAGACGGGGAGGAAAGGAAATGGAGAAATGATGGAATTTGCCTGGAATCCCCGAGTGGGGTGGCTGGCAGGGGCCAAGGGAACTGGGCGGCCAGATGTTTGCTTTGCCTCCTGGGTGGAAAGTGCTCCGAATGGAAACCTTTCCCAGGCCAGTGAGGTCAGGCTTCACGCACAGCCCCTCTTCCCAAAGCAAGATGGCAGAGCCTGCCCGGCCGCAGTGCCCACCGGGAGACCTGCGGGGGCCGGAGGGCAGGCCACGGAGCAGAGACCGCAGGGCCCACTCTGAGACAAACCTCCGCCGGGCCGGAGAGAGCGCAGCAGCCAACCATTTACAGACCTGGCTCTGGGAGGACGACCCACGGGAAGGGAACCACATCCCAACCGGAGGCCAGGAAATGTTGCCCTTGGTCTGTGGCAGCGGCTGATGTTGGCTCGCCTCCTCCTTGCCCACAGCAGGATGGCACAAGTGAAAGCAAACAAAACAGAGGCCAATGCAAAGGGCTTCTTGGACTTGCTCAGGGAGAGCGACCCAGGAATCAGGGCCAGGAGCAAGGGAGGCGCCCGGGCTGGGGGGTGGGGGTGGGGTGGGGGAGAGCTTGCTAGCTCCAGGCCAGGAGGGGTGGGTTAGGGGACCCTGCAGGAAAGCGAGCTCGCTCCAACTACCTGCTGCCGTCCATCTAGTGGGAAAGAAGGGCAGATGGTGTGGAAGTTCCCTTGTGTTTCACATGTGTGCACATGTGTGCCAGGCTGTGTGTGCCGCATTTTGTCTGCTCCCATCGCTTCCTTCACATCAGCTTCCAAGCCCTGCCTCCTCCTCTCCAGTAGGTCGTGGGACCCCTCCTCGGAGGCCCTTCCTCTTAATCCTGTCGGTATGGGTCCTTGTGGCTGTGGTAACGAGCAGCCCCAACGCTCAGGGGCTCACAACAACCAACCTGGCTTTCTCGCTCACACCCCATGTGGCTGGCGGTCAACTGTGGCCCTTGTGGCTCTGCCCACTGTTGAGTGTCACGTCCTCCACGTTCTGCGTGGAGTAGGGTTCGGTATCTGAAAGAGGAGCCGCACACAAGTGAAAGAAAAAGACACAAGATAATTTTGCAATATTGGGGGACCAGGCGGGCAAGTCCCGAAGGACTTCCACCGATGCTCAGGCCGCTCCAAGCTTTTTATTTCGGTCTTGGGTAGCCCTAGGGTAAGGAGGTTTGTCCGGGGTAGCCTTAGGGTAAGGAGGTTTGAATGACACATGGATTAGCTCATTGGTAGACAATTTCCAGAAATAGGCAGAATATCTGATCAACAATAATCAACAAGGATCTACACAAGTATCTAAGGAATTAAGGGAACTAAGGTGGGGATGCTTCAGCTATTATTACCTAAATTAACTGGGTGGTTCCTAGATTAACTGGGTGGTGCAGTTCTGACCTTTGCTAGGAATTCAAAGGTTACTAGCTTTTGGGGGTCTCTGTCTAAACTCAGCTAGTGAAGACAATGAATGGACTCCGGCAGCCCACAACTTCTCATTCCGGGGCCCAGGCTGGAGGAGCTGCCCCTCGGGGGCAACCCCTTCCGTGACAGAGGAAACAAGCAAGTGCGATGTGGAAACCCTCTCGCTACGTTTTGAGCTCTGCTGAGGCCTGGAGAACATCATCACATCTTCACAGTCCCTGTCTCACGGTCAAGTCCAAAGTCAATGGGATGAAATGTGTTATCTCAAAGGGAAGAAGTGCAAACAATTATACACCTGCTCCCTCCCGCAGACCTCCCTCAGACCTCTCCACAGCTCAGCACTGCCTCTGTGCAAGAAACGAGCAAGTGAGCGAGCGAGCTCTCCGGACGGACAGCCTTATGAAACCGCAGCAACTGCAACAGTCACGAGGACTTACGAGCCCTTTCTTTGTGCCAAGTGCTGTTCTCAGTGTTTCATGGGGATGATCTGAGTTAATAGAGGCCCTTGAGGCAGAGACCACGGTAATCCCATTTCACGCAGAAGACAGAGGCTGAGAGGCTGTGACGGGCCCAGAGTCACACAGCTGCCAAGGGTCAAGGCTGAGGTGCCAAGGCTGTGCTCTTAACCCCGACGCCACATGCTTCTTCCTGCGAGGCCAGGGTTGGAGTCAGGGCCCCACAGGGCCCATGTGCAAACGGAGGCTCAGAAAGGTACCTGAGTGGCCCAGAGAGCACATTGTAAACAGAACTAAAATGTAAATACCCCGGGTGAAGGCAGAGGCCGCTCTCTGCCCACCTCGCTGCCCTGCTGGAGCCTCTGGCTGCCCTGGCTTCGTGAGTCCGGGCCCTCTTCTCCTCAAAAGAGCTTCCCTCCCCCAGGCCTGGGGCACTGCCATTCAGCACTTGGAGCTGCGACCACTGCCCCCCGGAGCCGGGTGCCCACCCAACACCGCCTGCTGCCTGGGCAGCGAGCCTCCCGTACCTGAGCCGGGCAGAGCGAGGGCCGGTGGCAGCCTCTCGGGTCTGTCTGCCTTCCCCCAAGGAGTAGCCTGGAACAGCACCAAAGCCCGGGCCTGGGGGTCGGACAGGAGTTCTCGAGTCCAAACGGGACCACTGATGACTTCGGGGGGCTCCTCTGAGCCTCACCTGCCTTGTGGCGACATAAAAGCCTCAGAGAGGTTGGGGTCAGTGTCCCCCGCTGAGGACCTAGCCCGGCCTCCACTCTCCAGCTCCTCCTCTAGGTTCTGCCGGACATCTTCACCTTCTACCTTAACTCTCAGCCCTCCCTGCAGGTTTGGGTTACTCCCCTGCCCATCAGACAGGCTCCTGCCAAGGTGCGTTCTCATCTGCACTTCCACAAAGAACCAAACGCTGTCTGTCTGCACTCCACCTGGACACACACACACACACACACGCACACGCACACTCTCCCTGTACGCACAGCCACTGGATGAGCTGCGGCTCGGAGAGCACGCCATGCTCTCTGCCCAGCCAGTCTCTCCCCACCTCCCCCGGGAAGGAAGTGCTCTTCTGGGGGGCAGGGCCTGGTCCATGGCTAGAGAACGTCGCTTGGAGAAGGGCCTTGGGGTCAAGTACCACCCCAACCTCATCTTGCTAGTGAGGAAACGGAGGCCAGGAGAATGACAATGGCTCACACACAGTGCTTGCATCAGCCAGGCACAGCTCTTCACGTGTATTTACCGACCTCATGCTCACAAACACCCAATGATCTCATGTTTCCAAACCAGGAAACTGAGGCCTAGAGGGTCATGGGCCAGTGGTCACACACTGGGTGATGGAGTCAGGTTTGGGCACACTGGCTCCATTGCTCATGTTCCCAGCCACGAAACTGGGCTGCTTCTATGCCACCAACTATAACCAGGGGGCCCTGGGCAAAGGGACCTGTGATAGCAGCAGAGTCCGGGTGAGACCCAGAGCTCTGACCCCCGGCTGCCTCCCCGGCTGAGGTGCCTGTTACCCGACCACTGGGTGGTTTACCAGGGACGCGCCCAGATAGTGGGGCTGAGGATGGGGGGTGCCTGGGAGTGCAGGGGTGCGCGCCTCCCCCTCCTGCTTTCCGGCACACACTTCCTGCGGAGCAGACCAGCCTCTGCGCAGGCCTGGTTTCTTTGGCAAGTTGCTCACATTCTCCTGGCTGTGCTTTGGGGCCTGATTTAAGTTTAATTCCAGCCGGAATGATTGGAAATACCAAGTATTCCTCTCGGATTAGTGCCTGGCTGCAAGAGCCAGTGCCTCGCCCACAGCCAACTACCCTGGGCCTCTGAGGGTCCCCGGTCCCAAGAGCATCTCCGGAACTCAGCCCCTGGTGGCTTCTCAGCCCAGGAGGGCGGCCCAAGTCATAGATGCCCCACCTCTGCTTAACCAGTTGGGCAGGTGGGCGAGGGGAGAGGGCGGAGCAGGATGGCTTAGCTGAGAGGTTCCCCCACCCCGACAGCGACCCAGTGCCGCCCACTCCCCATCAGCCATTGCTGCGGTGAACGTGGGGGCTGGGCCGCAGCGGGCAGGCAGGCAGTGCGGGAACAGCTCAGGGCTGAGGGCACCGTGCACTGGTCCCGGGCACGGCTCCTCGCTGCCGGCCATGGCCTTGGCCCTGTGTGCAACTGCCCTGTGCGTGGTTTCTCGTCTCTAAGTAGGGATGCGGACAGCACCTCCCATGCAGAGCGGGTATGAAGATTAAAGGAGGCAACGTTTTCAAAACACATAGCACAGTGCCCATCAGAGGGAAAGCCCCAAGTACCGTAAATATCAGCTGTCAGTGTGAGCAGGCCGGCAACACGTACCAGCCTTCACCCCGTGCAGAGGCAAACAGTCCAAGGGGTGAGCACCCCTTCCCCGGGGGGTGGAGTTGGGTTCCCCCGCCCCCTCCTCCCTGGCAGCCCAGCTTTCCAAAAGCTTCCGCCGGCTACATGAGAGGGAGACGGTGTAGCCATAGGCTTGGCCTGTCACAGGGCCGCAGGCCCCACACTGCTGCCCAGGGCAGGCAGCCCTCACTGGTGCCTTTGCCCCACCCCTGGGTGCGGCTCCATCTCTGCCCTGGTTCTTATGCCTGGTTCTGACCAGCCGCCCTGTTGGTACCCAGGTGCCCTCTGAGGTGGCGCCCACTTGGCGATCAGTGGTCGGGGTGGGGGAGGTTGCCCTTCCTTCTCTATGCTTCAGCCTCAGCGCTGGGTCTTGCCACCCACCGACAGCTCTCCACCAGCCCCCTGGCTGAGTCCTCCTGGGGCCCCTGCCCTCCACGCGCCGCTGAAGCAGCTCCAGCCCCTGCAGTGTGGCTGGGAAAGGTGCCCAGAGCTGGACTGTCATGGAAGGGCCAAACTCAGGGGCAGGGGAGGTTGAGGGCAAGACAAGAGAAGGTCCTGGGCAAAAGATGGCATGTTGCAGAATGCCAGGACACGCCCATCACATGCAGCTTGAGGCTATAAAGCCCTCAGCGAAGAGCTGCCTGCACTGTTCTCCAAGGTGAACGCCTTCTCCCCAGGGTCACTCACAGTCACCCAGCCCCCCAGCAGGGCTTTACTGATAACCATCGTCTGTACTCATCATGCCCATTCAGTCCTCCAGGCCCTGCAGAAGCGATTTCTCCCGCTGGAATGCCTGCCGACCAGCCCAGTAATGTTGCTCTCATCCAGGGCCCCCAGCCCCAGGCCTAACTCCATCTGTCCCCACCTGCCACGAGCAGAACCAGCAGGTGGGCAATGGCTCCAATCTGCCCGGGCACTGCCTGCCGCCCTGGCCTCCCAGACCCCAGCACAACCAACCACTCACATGCTCCACCACCCCGTGCTGCCCTCGCCGAGTCCTCTCTCTTGGACCCACTGCCCCAGCTCAGTCTCGGCCACCACTGCCTCCAAGCTAGCGTCCTCGAGTCCAGTCTCCGGGCGTTGCTCTTCCAGCTTGTGCTGGAGACGCCCCTCCAAACGCTCACCCACCCTTTGTCCATCTCCCCACAAGTCTTCCCTGGGCTCATGAGCCTGCAGGGATGTGCAGGACTTTGTCTCCAGTGGCCTGGAGCTGCAGGATGTGCCACCCACAGAACCCGTGTGTGTACGTGCATGTGCGTACGTGTGTGTGTGTGTGTGTGTGTGTGTGTGTGTGTGTGTGAGAGAGTGAATCTCTGACCTCAGGTCACCAGGCTATTTGCGATCCTCAGCAGTTTACCCCCAAGACCCCAGCATCCCTTTGGGAGTCAGGAGGGGCGACCTTCTCTGGCATTGCTGGTGGAAGCCTGGGAGGGAGGGAAGCCCTCCCCATCCTGGGCACAAATGCTGGTGCCTCTGGGCTGAGAGGGGCTCTATGATTGGATAAAAGCTGCCTTCCTTCCTGCCCCCCCACCCTCCTCACCCTCCCTGAGGTTCCCAGGCAGGTATCCAGCAGTCGCGTCCCAGGGCAGTGAGCTCGGGGACATGGTCCTCAAGGCCAGACGCTCAGAGAAGCCCCTCTAGCACAGGGACTGTGGGCATTTACTCACTCCAGTGCCTCCTGAGTCCCTTTGGGGTACTTAGCACATCAGCCTCGACACCAGCTGCCATGGACTCACTGGAAGTCACTGCACCAGACACTTCCTCCCCAGAGGCTCCTGTGTCTCACTGCAGGTCAGGGCTCAGGGCTCCCATGCACACCTGCAGGTCAGGGCTCAGGGCTCAGGGCTCCCATGCACACCTGCAGGTCAGGGCTCAGGGCTCAGGGCTCCCATGCACACCTGCAGGTCAGGGCTCAGGGCTCCCATGCACACCTGCGGGTCAGGGCTCAGGGCTCCCATGCACATGTGCAGGGCCCTCAGAGTCAAAGTGCTTTCCCATGAGAGATGCTTCTGAGCGTGCATCACGGAAAGTGGCGTTTGTGTTCCCCATTCAGCAAATATTTGTTGAGCTCCTTTACTGCCTTTTCCTTTGGTAAATAATTGCTTCATATGTACTTTGCAGCTGGATCCACAGGAGACATGCATTTCCCACCAGGACCAGCACATTCCTGAGCCTCACCCTGCTCTGCTGCCCCCTTTGTGGGCTGGAGGAAAGGTCTGGATGGGGGGCGCTGGTCAAGAGTGGAGTAGATAAAGCCATAGGCCACGGGGAGGTCGGGGTGGGGAGGGGGACCCCTACAGAAGAGGGACGTGATCCTGTGGTGGGCAGGGCCCAGGAGGGGGCTCCTCAGAGGCCCAAAGGTGACAGAGCTGTGTCCTATGCAAAAGGCAGGCGCTGGGGAAGCTGGGTTCAGGCTCGGGCAGCCCTCTGCGCAGAGAGCTAAGGAAGCAGAGGCGGCTGCGGGAGGAACAGCAGCAGAGGAGGCTCAGGGACAGGCCAGGACAGCAGGCACCACCCTACCGCACTGGAAACTGTCCGTGTCCTGGTTTTACAGGCAGTTTCGGAGTTTCAGGGAGTTTAGGAGCTTGCCTGCTCACTCCTCAGCTGCAGAGGCTGAGCTTGAGCCGGACACAGGCCCACTGCTTCCCCTGTCTCAGCCCCAGCCCCTGGGTCTTCACAACCTACTTACTGTGTGACCTCAGACAAGTTACTCAACCTTTCTGTGCCTTCGTTTCCTCATCCCACTGCCACAAGGGGCATAGTGAGAAAGCCTCCCTCCTAGGATTATCATCAGAATTGGACTAGTTAATCCACACAATGTCCTGAGTAAATACTCAATCCATGTTGGGAATGATGATGATTGCCTGGCTTGATGACGACAGACTCCAAGCCCCATATTTCTCACCAGGACTGGCGTTGTCCCAGCAGATGACACCTGAGACCGCAGCACAGAGCTGCTGACGCGAGAGTGCTGGCAGGACTCGCCACTCCCTCTGGATTTATTATCTATGACAATTAGGGTTCTGTGGGAAGGGGCCCGGGGATTTCCACGGGCCTATGGGACTGACTACTTCCAGTTACTGGTTAACCTGTTTTCATGAGCGCGAGGCTGGGTCAGGTCCGTTTCAGGGGTCGTCCCAATGGATGAGAACAGGACGGAGGCCCTAGCGGGTCACTGGTCCACCTCGGCTGGCGCGGCCCACACTGCTTGGGGGTGTGGGGGCTCGGCCTTTCTTTTCTGGAAACCTACTTGACAACACACAGGACGAACAGTAACGAGTTTACATCCTCTCACCTGGTGACGCCACTTCCAGAAATCTACCTCCAGGAAATAAAACATGCAAAATGGGCAAGTTTGTCCATCATTGCGTTGTTCGCATTTTAAGGTAAAACAGGAACAAATGTCAACTACTAGGGGGACAGCTGAAGGAGGCGCAAGCCCACGGCAATATTATGGCCTCTGACTATCTCTTCAGACCCCATTGAACAGGGGTTAAAGTTCAATGGGGACAAAATCAGGCTTAAAACAGCTGGCGGAGAGCCTCCCTTTGCTCCTCTGTGGAAGGGGGTGACCACAGGTAACGAGGCATCCCCTGAGCCGGAAAAGAGGTCGTGCCCCTGACCAAACAGGCAGGTATTGCGTGTTGTCAAAATTCTTGCGGCACAGTGGTTGCAAATCGCTGTTTTATTGTATGATTTCTCAGAACTTTTGATGCAACCTGCATTTTCCAAATGTCTTTGCCCAGGAAACCCGTTTTCCACGAAGCATGTCGGACGGCGTGGGGAAGGTCTGGTTTAGCCCAACCCCCTCGCTCTGGAGAAACAGAAGCCCAGAAGCATTCAGCCACCTGCCAACCCGGGGCGGGCTGGGCCAACACCGAGAAAGAGGCGAAGCTGTCGCAGGAAACCAGAGAAGCACGGGCCGGTTCGAATGGTAAAGAACTTCCTACACATAAAGGCCACTGAAGAAATCAGCCGAAAACGAAAGATAAACACGGCTGTTCCCTTCAACGTTAACCTTCTGAACCTCGTAAAGGCTTAGTAAAAGATCAGTGAGAAAGAGTCCTGTCTTCCATAGAGGAGTGGGCACCCCACGCAGCTCAGGGACAGTGTGCCCACAGCCCCTACCCCGCCGGCCTGAGCCCCAGCAGCGAGCACCTCTCTGGGGTAACCAGGCAGGTGGCGGCAGGTCCCCCGCTCCCCTCCCCCTCATTCTCTATGTCGCCAAGGTGATACTGAGTGTCAGTCTGTTGGAGTAGAAAGCAGGTGCCTGGCTCACTTGGGAGTCGCCCTGCAGCCTGGAGCCTGAGGTGCAGGCTGACAACACAGGCCCTGGGGAGGGCAGGTCCCTCAGAGCAATCATGGGGCCACCATGTTCACTGGCCTGGTTCGGTCCCCACCTGTGCTGGCTGCCCAGATCCCTCGGGAGTGTCCAGCTCGCCCTGCAGGGGCCATTGGGCTGGGAGACCCGCCCCACAGCTCCTGTGGCAGCTTCCGGAGGCAGGGAACATGGTCTTCTGTGAGGTGGTCCCGTAGCCACTGCCCACCCCTAAACATCTCCCCACTTGCCAGCCCCAGGGTCTAGCATCCATTGTTTCAATATATACAATGTTCCAGGCACTGGGCTGGACCTTGGAGAGCCCTCAGTCTAGCTGGGGCACAGGCAGGCAAAAAGGAAATACCGGCGAGCATGACACAAGCACGAGAGGAGCATGTGCAGGCGGCGGGGAGCATACCTGGGGCTGAAGCAAGGAGGCTTCCTGGAGGAGGGGGTGCCATCTTGGGTTGATTGGCGGGGCTGCATGGAGGCCTGTGAGGCTGGCTCCTGGCTCACACGGAGAACGTCTTGATGGATTAACGACGTCTGTTCCTGTTACAGAGGGAGGATTAGAGCAGGGATTGTGCCAAGTACTTACTGACCCTGTGTGAGGCCTCAGTATGAGCCAGTACATCAGATTCTTCCTAAGGAAATGACAGACGGAACTCAGATTATTTTGATTATAGCAAGCACTTATTGATTATTTCTTATATGTCAGGCATAACCCGGGATGATTTCACAACAAGCCTCTGAGGTAAGAACTATTTTAATCTCTCTTTTCTAGATGAGGAAATTGATACCCAGAGAGGTTGAATAACTCACCTGTAACCACGGACGTCAAGTGGCAGTGCTGGAGGGAACCTCAGTGATCCGTGGTCTGAAACTCTTCTTTTACAGATGAGGAAAAGGACGCCCAAGGTCATTCAGAGTTGGATGGTAGCTGGCGATCCAGCTTGGGGGGGGGGGGGGGGGGCTGGGTGTGTGGCTGCCCCACAAGAAACTACATTTCCCAGAGGCCTTTGTGGTAGGTATGGCCACATGACAACGTTTAGGCAGACCAGATATGATCAAAAAACAAATGCTCCTGGGTCAACTTCCTAAAGATCAACTGCTGGTCTGCATGCCCTTTCTTCCCTTCCTGATGTCTGAGAATTGGTGACAGAAGGGACAGTCGCCTTGGACACACCCTTACCATATATGGAGGCCTCCTGTGGAGACTAGGGAGCGCCCCCACTACTGATCCCTGGGTGGCCCTATGGCCTTAGGCCACAGAACTGCCTGCTCAGGACAAGAGAGAGTCCTAGAGGGTCTCATGTAGGTGATGAAATCTGCACTGTGTGCCCAGCTCAGAGGGGTTTGCACCACCTCTGCCCTGAGCTAGCTCCATGCAAACACCTCACCACTGGGCGGGAAGATGCACCCTCCAGTGCCTCTGGGTCCCTGGCCAGGATACCCGTGTGCTCCAGAAGCTCCACACAGAATGCAGAGCGCGAGCTCCCCGCCTTTGCCTTCACAGCACCCAGCCAGGGCTGACCCACCCAGAGGCTCAACCCCTCAGCGATGGCTGGATGGATGAGGACAAGGCTGAGCAGGCTGAGCCTGAGCAAGCAGAGAAGGAACATGCCTCCTTCCTGCCGTGGGCCGCCCAGGCTCCTCGGCCTCCTCCCTGGTTCACACGCAGCCGAGTTTGCTCCTGGGTTTCTGCATTGAGTGTCTTGGGTTGTTCTAATTCAATTCCACAGACACCGAAGGTCTGCTAAACACCAGGCACTTTTCTAGGCTCTTTGAGGCAACAGGAAGGGATCCAGCGCAGCCGCTGCTCTCGCTGGGGCTCTTGGTCTGGAAGGACTGAGACAAGGCCAGGATGATGCACCCCAGGCGCAGCCGCCTAAGTGGCAGCAACGGGAACCAGCCTGTGCTTCGGAGCACTCAGCGAGGGCCGGGCGGGAGTGGTGAGCAGCATTCCAAGGAGGTTATGGAAGGGAGCGACTCCAGGTAAGAGACCTGCTGGAGCAAAGGATGCAGGCAGGCGCGTGAGTGCAGCTTCAGTTCATGTGGGCAGAGCCAGAGGGCAAGGGCAGCGTCTGCCTGCTTACTGCGGCTGCCTGGACCCTCCTTCTGCCTGAACAGAAGGTGAGGGGGTCTCCCTGTCCACCTGCTGTTTACCTTAGAGAGGCACTGTTCTCTTTGGGCCTCAGGTTCCTCATCCATGAATGAGGGGCCCCAGGCCGTGCTACAGAGCAGAGAGCCACCCCAGGAGGAAGCTGTGTGGGGTGTGTGTCTGTTGTCCTTGGGGTTCAGCCCAGGTCCTGCTCTGTCCCAGGGGATTCTGACACCTGTCAGGCTGGCTGGCTGGTTCCCCAGGTCCCACCCCTGCAGGGGGGGCTCCTCCTCCCCTCCAAAGGTGAAGTGGCCACGCCAGCCAGGCCCTGTGGACCTTTCCCACCTGCTCTTCCTCCTCTTCCCAGGGCAGTGGCAGAGCTGGGCCCTGGCACCCTGGAGAGGAAGGGCCTGTGCCCGGGGGTGCTGGGAGGGGCTGGGTTTGATTTGTTGACTATAAAAATGTCAGCTCCTTTGGGCAGCTTCTTGAATCAATATTTGCTGTTCTGCGGCTGGGTTCAAATGCTAGCTGATCCCCGGGGCCTGGCGTCTTCGGCCTCACCTGGGTGAGGACTCACGTCCGTCCGTTCGTCTGTCCACAGATACCTGGCCGGGCCCCTCACTGCCCAGGTGGGGAGCTGGCTCCTCCCTCCCGCCCCCCAGAGGGGCTACCCTGACCGCTCACGGGGAAGGAAGATTGTGGGAGGAAGGACATTTCTGAGTTTCATTCTGAGAATCGTTAACATCTACTTGGCAAGGTGTCATAGTTCAAATAAAAGGAGGGATGTGCAAGGCTTTCATCGGCTGTGGAGCGTGCAGCCAAACCACAATGACAGCTGTGACAATGACAATGATGAAGCCCTTTGCCGGAGCCTCACAGGTGCTGCTGTTGGCTCGAGCTGTCCCCTAGCCCCGGCTGTGGCAGTGATCTGGGAGCAGACAGATGCTGGGGCCCTTCTCCCCAGGAACCTCTGCACCAACTGCTTGTTCTCAGCATTCAGCACCACTGCCTGGCCTGCTCCTGGAAGGGGGCCAGTGGGATGTTAGTGGGAAACACAGGGCACTGGACAGATGGATGGATGGATCTTTGATCCCCCAGTTAGTGCTCCGTGCCTTTGGCCAGTTACTTGACCTCTCTGAACGCCAGGTTCTCATCTCCAGAACAGAACAAGACTTACAAACCTGCCGAGTTGTTGTGGGGTTAGCGACCGTGCTCATAAAGGACCGAGAGGGGCATCTGGTGCTTAGTGGGTGCCTCCTCCCGGGCTAACACAATCCCTCCCTCCGATGGGTCTGCGCCCTGGACAACTCCAGCCACCAGCCTGGACAACGCCGTCCTGGGAAACCACGAGGCTCCTTGGCCGGCACAACAGAAGCTCCCGCCCGAGAGGGTGCTTTCAAGCAGCTCCGTCCGCGGCCCTGGCTTCTGATTTGGACTCCCGCCAGGGACAGGGCAGAGTCCACCCGGGCAGGGGGAAGCCCCGTGTCTGATGCTCAGTGGCCTCGGAGTGAGGGTGCAGGCTGGGTCTGACTCACGCAGCACCAGCCGGGGGCTCCTCACCATCACTGCAGGTGATGCAGGCCCACTGCCGACTGCAGGAAGTTCTGACGAGACGGCCACTCCTTTGAGGAGCATCACAGGCAAATCACCTGAGCTAGAGGAAATAGAAAAAGGCACAATTACTCCAGAAAACTGCAAGTTCCTTTAGAAGTGAAACATACACTTACCCTAACTCCAGCTTAGAGTGAACAGCAACACAACCACAGTCTTGCCCTTTACCACAACTAGCACTGGAAATGTGTTTTTAAATGTATCTTTTGAAGACGGGCAACAATGCAAAGTGGTGTGTCACCACCTTGGTGACACGAGAGCCACGAAGAGCTGCAGCCAGTGGCGTGGCCAGGTATGTTCATTTGCACCTGCGATTTCTCCAACTGAGCGAGCTGCAAGGTGAAACCACATCTTAGCATCTGCCATGGAAGAGAAGAAGGAAAGAAAATTCATCTGTCGCCTCCTTCCTGTCTCTGGTCTCTCACTTTGGTAATGTTTTCTCAACGTGAATGTATTTCCAGGCACGTCCAGGTTGCATTATCCGGTCTCTTCTTGGGCTGCCCAGGTCCCACACCCCGTGGCAAAGGGTCTCATCCAACACTGGCCGTGATGGGAGAACACAAACTCTGGGGACTGCTGGTTGGCCCACTGCAGCAACAGCTAGAAGAGGCTCATAGAGTGCGTATCTGATACAATTTTCCATAGCTATCACTAACCTTAACCCTAACTCTAACCCTAACCCTAACCCGAACCCTAACACTAACCCTAACCTCAGCTCTCACCTCTCCATCTAAACCCTTCCCCACTTCCCCTGTCCTTCAGACACATCAGATATTCTATCAAGTTCAACTTCCTGGAGCTCTATCTCTGGATCCTCTGGACTGGTTGCCAGCTACCCCTGTTTCACAGCTGTGGACCCAAAGCCTCCTTTCGCCATCAATTAGAGATTTGCTTCCTCCCTCCATTAAGCTGGACCTCGTGTTGCCTGAATCTCACGCTTTCTTCTTTCTTAGTTTATACATTCATTTTGGTAGAAGACCCCCTGAGAAATGGGGGATAGTATGCATGGGCTGGGAACTAGTTTTGGCCTTGGTATTGAGCCTCAGACTTGAGAAGGCCAAAGAGCCACAGGCATACTTCAACATAACTCCTGGCATCCATGAGTTTGTGACAGCCAATAATTGTGTGACCTTGAGAGTCACTGTCATATCTAATTAGCACCAAAATGTCAGTAATAATTAGCACAATATTCAAATATTTACCTTCAAGTATAAGTCATCATTTTAGATGTATTTTGGAGTATCTCCTTGTGTATAGAATATGTTTTAATTCTATAAATAAGTTGAATATAAATGTATGTCTAATTCTTCAGCATTGAAATGCTGCCATAATTAATGAGTTATTCTATTTAAAAACTATTATGAAAAACATTTGAATAGTTGAATACATAGGAAACAGATTATCGGTTGATCTGAAGGTAAGATAGAGTGGTTAGATAACTATTTGAAGAAATTTTTTAACTAAAAATGTTTAAAAAAAAAGTTAAGCTCCACAAAAAGGATAATAGAGGTTACATTACAACATAATTTGAATCATCACAGGATGGTTTGATGTACCAGCATTCACAACACTAACAAAATAAACTTTAAGAACTATGTTTCGCTTTTTGTTATTTAATTCTATTTAGGCCACGGCTATTTCAAGAAATTTTGCCATGACCTGTGAGGAGGTACTTTGTCCCTTCAACATTTCATAAGGAGGAAAAAACTTCAAACATCATCCATGGTGAATCATCTTCAACCCAGACATAATAATAAATATATAAGTAATGTGTAAAAAAGAAAGTTTTTAGGACAAAACGAGGTAAAGAAAACATTTTCTTCTTACTTGGCTAGTGGTTCTTAAAGTGTCCTCTGTCCCCTTCTCTTTTCTCTCTCCTTCTGAGACACTGATAACATTCGTACTAGACCCTTTCTCTGTTTCACATGCATCTCCCACTCTTTGCCTGTTTTCTGTATTTTTTCTCTCTCTCCCCACTTCAGTGTTTTCTATGAACCTGTCTTCCCCACCATGAATTCTCTCTTCTGCTGTGTAAGAAGTTCAGCTAACCAGGGAATGCTTCATTTCAGTTATTTTTTTCAGTCCTGTCATTTCCATATGACTCTTTTTATAGGTTTCAATTCTCTGGTGAAATTTCCGTCTTGTCATCTGTTCTTAAAAATACCAATCAATTATTTTTTAGAATCATGTCTGATAACTTCAAAACCAGGATTATCTGAGAATGTTGATGCTGTATGTTTTCTCTCGCGGTGTTTAGTTACGGTGTTCTAGCTGGGAAAGTCTAGGCAAGAGAACGAAGAAACTGGTAGAAAACATATTCATAGGGTAGGAAACCAATCTTTAGGTTGCCAATAGAAAACTCATAGTGAAGGAAGTAAGTGATTTAGGAATCACAAGCAAAAAATTTTGTATGCATCCTTAAACTGTATATTAAGAATGAAATTATAACTGCATATTTGACCAGAATTACAGGCCGAAACAAAATAGTGGGCCATTTTCATCATTCTTCTTCTTTAGCCAAAGAGAAAGTATGTGACTCTGGAATTGTTTTGCCATTTATTTATGTGAGATCGTCAAATAAGATGAAAAAGCAGACTTGATTATTTTTAAAAAATGACTTACTATGTAGTTATACCAGCTGAGTGGGATTTGCTAACACCCACAAGCTGATTTGCAGAGAAACTAATTCTTTGCTAGAATCTGCTATAGAAGTAACCAGAGTAATGAACCTTGGCAGTGCCCCTTTTTCTTAAGTTATGCCAGTTAAAAAAAGACCCCCCCTTTCTTTCTTCTCTAGGGAAAATGCTGAATTTGGCCTGAGTGCAATAAAATCTCCGATGCAGATGGAAATTTATAGATTCTGTTATTCTGAAAGCTAGTCTTGTTACTTTATTTCCACACCTGTTTATCCAAGGTTTCAAAAAGTACAAATTTGTGTCAGAACAAAAATCTAAAGTTTCGTTATGAAGATATTCCAACAGTACAAAACTTCAGTTAAGTAGCATCTTCATCAGCAACCAAATCTCTAAGTAGGAGTTGAAAACGAAATAAACATTACCTTAGTTATGTGGAGAAAAGAAAAGAATAACTCCGCAGTACTGGCAAGGAGACACTAAAAATACCTTTCTTCCCCCCCTGCCCCCACCCTGCCCCCAAACCTGAGCGGGAAGTGGGCATCTGTGTGTGACAAACACAATGACCACAGGTGTCAGCGAGCCGCTTCCAGTGCTGACAAATGATGGCTGCTGGTTCTAACTCCGAACTTTAAAGACCAACCTCTGAAACTTGGAATATTCAAAACATATTAAGTAGTCTTCTTTAAAAATAAAATTTCTGATGTAGTCACGTGTCTCAAAAGCTCATTGGATGATGGTGGCTTTGGGCTTCAGCCAAATATGGAGGTTAGCTGGCCATTCTCAGCATCTCTCATGAGGTGGCAAATATTTAAGACCTGGCTTGTCAGAAAATGTCCTTGCTTGAGAGTTTGACCAAATGTAAAATTCTAGGTTGAAAATGCTTTTTGCACAGAATATTGAAAGCAAGGGTCCGTATGTTCTAGCTTCCAGGGTTACTATTGAGAAACCCAAGTCCTCCTGACTCCTGCTCCTTTTTATATGACCTTGAGCACCCCGCCCGCCCGTCTCTCTTTAGAAGCTTTTCAGACTGTGCTCTTTATCCATAATGTTTTAGAAACATCACCATTCCAGATAATGTAGCCTGTCATCTTCTGTGATGGACACTCAGATAGTCCTTCCAACATATAAATTGGTGTTTATTAGTTGGCGGAAACTCTCTTAAATAAGAAATACTTTAATGCTTTCCTCTTCTATTTTCTCTTTCACTGACTGTTGTGAGGATGCTGGTCTTTTTCTCAAGAACTGCCTTGTGACACTTGAGCTTGAGAAATCTGTTAAAATCAAAATGCAAGGTTCTATAGTCATCTCAGAATCTTCCTTATTTGTTGGAACAAAACCAAACCTCTTTACATAAAGGAGGAGGAAGACCAGTGGGTGGGGGTGGATGGAAATACAGGCTTGAGTCGGCCAGTTTCTCTTCCGCTGCCTGCCTCTTAAAACCAAAACAGATTCACACCTGACAGCAGAGACAAACTGGCCCCGCCCCAGACAACTGGTTTCCCTTCTCAGCGTGGCCGCTGACTGCTGAGCGACGGTGGGCAGGCCACATCCACATCTGGGCTCCTGTCCCTCATCTGTAAATGGAAATGTGAAAAGTACTGCGCGCCTGACCTAACCAAACAATAGGATCTCCTCCCTCCTGTCCTGAGGTGTGAAGAACGAAGAGCAGGAGGCGGAGTCAGCCACGCTTCCTTCAAGTGGAAGGAATTTTTGTGGCAGGGACATCAGGCTTGGTAGTTTTAAGGTAGTGCCCGTGTTTCTCTCTCCTCCACCCAGTGTTTGTCTAGTTGCGAGGGAGGAGAGCTTCAAATGACAATTGCAGAGACAGGTTTTCAAGGCGACCATGGGACAGGCACCTCCCACAAGGGCAGACTGCCTAGAGCATGGATGACGTCACCTGTGAGGGAAGACGGTCCGCCTCTCCCAGTTCCTGATGCCTTGATGTGGAGCCCAGAATCCAGACCTGGCTATGGGACGAGTGCTTCCGTTTCCCGGTGTGAGATCAGAGGCCGGTGGCTGTCGATTAAAAAAAAAATTATTATGTTTTTATTTCAGAGAGGAGGGGAGAGGGAGAAGAGAAAGAGATAGAAACATCAATGATGAGAGTGAATCATTGATTGGCTGCCTCCTGCATGGCCCACACTGGGGATCAAGCCTGCAACCCGGGCATATGCCCTGAACAGGAATTGGACCGTGACCTCCTGACTGAGCCACACCACCGGCCGGGTGGTGGCTGTCATTTTGACTTGAAGAGCTTACCCACTGGGGGCTTTATCTCAGGATAACCAAGATGTCTTTCTCACCTCCCAGCCCTCTCTGCCTGCCCCCGCTGTCACTGACACAGCCTCGGCCTGGGCGCTGGTCACATCTGGCCTAGACGGTGGTGAAGCTTCCTAACTATCGCTCAGCCTCCCGCCTGGCCCCTCACAGTCCACACTCCATGGACGGGCAGTGTCACCACCAGCACACGTCTGCCCAGTCACTCTCCTGTTAAACTCCGTGATGGGGCAGGAGACTTTTCCGTGCCTTGTCATTCAGTCTTGCCTTGCATAAAGAGCAAAGCGGTTTTATTTTCACCTGGCGATTTCTGTCATCCCTCCTCCTTGCCTGTTAAAACAATTGATCAAATACTTTCCTGTATTTCATTTTTTCCCTCTCTACACAGTTGAAATGCTTGCAAGCTATTTTTATTCTTTTAGTGGTTGCCTTCAAAGTTTGTCACACATATTTAATCTAAAATCCTTTTTTTCTTTCTTTATTGATTACATATGTGTCCTTACCCCCCGTTACCCCCCCCCCCCCCCGCTTATGTCCTCATCCCCCTGGTGTCTGTGTCCATTGTTAACCTAAAATCTTAAAGTTGAACTATAATTTCCATCCTCTCCTAGAATTTAGCTCCATTTCTTTCCCTCTGAACTCAGAGTGCTGTTTAGAATATTTTTTTAACTCAGCAAAAGACATTTTGAGTTTACTGCTATAGTTACCATTTATTTGCTTACCATCATTTCTTGCAAATGACACCATACTGTTGGCATCATTTTCTTCCTTGAAGTTTATTTTTATTTTATCCTCACCTGAGAACTGTGCCGCACTCAGCATGGAGAGGGGTGAACCTGAGGAGGGGTGGTGAAAAATTAAAGAAGACAGACAAGAGAATAAAGCTGGGGCTAGGTGGGACGCTGCTCTCGGATGAAGAGACAGTGCCACAGCCTGCAAGCTGAGTCTTTATTTATAGCCAGATTCCACGAGGCAAAGTCAGGGCATGGTCAAGATGTTTACAATGTTCTCTCGGGTTTTGAATCTACTCAGTTACATGCACCTGAACCCTACCAAGCTTTGTTTTGGCAGCACTTGCTGCACCTCCTGCAGCCTATATCACTTAGCCACCTGGGACCACAGGTTCGAACCATAAGGTCAAGCTCACAGCTATAGCCTTTGGCTATAATCGTGCTGGGAGGGCTTTGCCCTCCAAGCTGGGACTTGCACGTGGCTTTGCCACGAGAGGACCGTGCTCTCTCATTAGTCCGAGGCTTGAACCTGTCCAAATGCTGTAGCCGCTCTCTACAGAGAACACATTCATTGATTTTTGACAGAGAGAGAGAGAGAGAGAGAGAGAGAGAGAGAGAGATCAATGTGAGAGAGAAACATCCATCAGCTGCTCCTACACGCACCCTAACCAAGGCTGGGAATCAAACCTGCAACCTAGGTATATGCCCTGACTGGGAATTGAACCTCCCACCTCTTGGTGCACGGGACAATGCCCCAAACACCTGAACCCCCCAGCCAGGGCCCTTGAAGTTTACTCTTTAGAATAGTTCCTGTCAGTATGTTGCTCTTATTAACGAATGATACTTCTGCTGAATACACAAGTCCAGGTTGACAGCTATTTCCACTCAGTACTTCAGGGCTCGTCTTCTGGTTTCCATTGTTCTGTGGAGAAGTCAACTCTCATTCTAACCGTCCTTTTTAAGTCATCTGTCTTTTCTTTCTGGCTGCTTTCAAGGTCTTCTGTCTTTGACATTTTGCCATTTTACTACAATGTGTCTAGGCATGGATTTGTTTTTAATTTATCCTCCTCAGGATAGTTTATACTTCCTGGATCTGGGTTCATCTGCATTTTTCATCATTTCTAGAATATCCTTACGCCTCGCTTCCATTCTCTCTCTATTCCCTATTTCAGAACTCCAATCAGATATATGAGGCCTTCTCATTCTTTCTTTGATGTAGAACTCTTTCATTTTGTACGTATTTTTATATTTCTTTGCTGCATTCTAAATAAATTCTCTTGGTGTGTCTAATCTTCTGTTTTATCCATCAAATGTGATTTTCATTTCAGTGCTTACACTTTTCATTGCCAGAATGTCCATTTGTGTGTTATTCACATCTGTCAGTCATTTTTGCTGGTGTTCTGCAGTAAACTTATCTCTGTAATGGCATCCTTGTCGGAATGAGACAGAAGGCAGGGTCAAAGAACAATCCAGAATGAAAATGTTAAATACTCAGAACGAAATGAGGGTGTTATCACCACATATCAAAACCTGTGGAATGCAGCATATGCGATGTTTGGAAACTTTTATATCCTGAAACATTCCATCAGAAAAGAAGAAAAGCTGAAAATTAGTTAAGACTCTACACTAGGAGTTTAAAAAAAGAACAGAAAACCCAAAGATAGTAGAAAGAAGGAGATAATAAAGGGTGGAAATTAATGAAATAGAAAACAAAGAAATAGAGAGTAAACAAAGCCAAAATTTTTGGCTCTTTTGAGAGAATAATCTCTACTCATTGTCTTCACACCCACAATTTGGCTTTTACCCTCAACATTCTATTGAGGTTTCTCTAAGAAAGGAAGTCGTAAAATGTCCTGCAGCCAAATCGTAAGGCACTCTGTCAGGAGTCCCATCTCCCTCGCCTTCTGGGTGGCGGTGGGTATTTTTGACTCCTCCCTGAAGTTCAGACTCAACTATCCCAACTGCCTGCTCAGTGTCTCCACTCAGACATCTAAAGAGCATGTTAAACCGAGGTCCAAACTTGAGCCCTGAAGTCCCCCACCCCCGGCTTGACTCCTCCTGTTATTTCCCTTCATCAGAAAGGTCAACTCTCTTTTTTCTCAAATTGAAAATATTTTACAAGTTGTCCTTGCTTCCTGTCTTGAACTTTTCAAGCTTTTTCTCAACCCCACAGCCACAATCATCTGGTAAAACCCATATCAGATCATTAAGCCCTCCAGGGGCTTCCATCACCCATGGATACAATCTAAGCTCCTCACATGGCCCCTCCAGTCAGGGCCCTGTCTGCCTCTCCATCCAAGGTCTCTCACTGTTCTTCTGCTCATTCATTCATTCAGGATGCTCCTGCCATCTGGCCATCAAACGTGTTTCTGCCTCAGGCCTTTGTACTTGCCGTCCCCTCTACAGGGAATACTCCCCCCCCTCCCCCACCCCCAAGGGCGCAGGCTCACTCTGCCCCTTCACTTGGGTCCTTGCTCAGATGTCTCCACCTCGGAGAAGCCTTCTCAAAGACCTCGTGTGGAATCACACATGCCTTCCCCATCCACACTCACTAGTTGTCTCCTTCGCCCTGTTCTATTTGTATTTACAACATCGCTGACCTCTTATTTATTTTATTCGTTTGTTGGTCTCTGTCATCCATCCCCACCCTACTGGAATGTATGCAGATTGTTGGGACTTTATCTGTGTTACTCATCCTGTATCCCCATATCTCGAACAGTACTGAGCACACCTTGGAGCTTAATAAATATTTAGTGAATGTCTGAATGAATGACTAAATGCATGAATAAACTGACTTGGCTGGGAAGAGCAAAGAGGGATAGGACAGACAGAGGTTGGGAGGGTTGTTTTAACTCTTTATTGCCACCTTCTTCAGAAAGCATCCGGATTTCCAGCCATGTGGTCCTTCTCTCTCTGCCCATGCATGTCATGCCTCTTCATGGCATTTATTCCACTTGTAGTCCGGATACATTTAGACTGTGACCTTGAGAACAGGGACTATATTTCATTCACCTTTGCACCCCTGATGCCGGGCCCAGTACCTACCATATAGCAGATGCTCACTCAGTGCCATTGAGTTGAGCTGAACTCAGATTGGCTACACTAACTCTAATTTCAAATGTCTTCAGCCCAATTGTTAGCTGAGTCACTTCTGCCAAAGCAAACCAGACCTAAAAATTATGGACAGAAACACTAGATGGGATGAAGCCCTTTCGGGGGCAATTCTCCTCATAGGTCCCTGAGGGTAGGGACTAAATATAACTAATCTTTGTAAACCTTCTAGTGACCCAGCACTAATGATTATAGCATGTACTTTGTAAATAAACAAATGCTGCTTGAATACATTTTTTAAATAACCTCTTCCCTCTCTCCTTTTTTTTCTTTTGGGTTTCCTAATTTGCAAATTGTCTCTGAGGACAGTCTCAAGGACCCCTTCAAACTAGATTTTTTTAAAAAATTCTAGCTTCTTTTAGGAGGATGCTGGTGGCTGTTGGGCCCCAGCTGGTGAGAGCCACAGGAACTTCGTTCTGTGGCCAGGGTGGCGGGTGGCTTTGCCCTGTGCATCCCCTACTCTGCGGACATGCTGCAAAACCAGGAAACATGCCCACTCAGGTCTGTCTGACACCTACTGACTCCGGAGAAACCAAGGTGGACTTTTGCTTTTCGAGAAACTTTGCTGGCCCTTGAGAATGAGCTGCAGGCTGGGCGGCCCCTCTCCTTGCGGTCTCCCTGGTCCTCCCACCGAGGGACACAGGCCCGGAGCTGAGTGTGCAGCTGACCTGGGCCCTCGGCCTGAGCCAGGCGGACAGGATCGTGGGTGGAGGAAGAAGGAAAGGACCGGAGTCAGGACAGAGTACCATGTGTCCTATAAATCACAGACGTTTGCCAAGTGGAAAAATACCCAGTCCTCAGAATGTTTCTTTTTGTGTTTCTTGGAAGCAGTTCCTCAAAGGGGTAAGATGAACTGTGCCGTTCCTGCCGGAGCAGGTGCGAGCTGCTTCCCTCTGCCCTCCACACACAGGGCTGCCACTTCAGGATCTGGTCTGCGGGATGCTGGGTCCTGAGTGCCCAGAGGGAACTGTCCACCATCGTGTCACACTGGTGCCTCTTCAAGAGGATGTCCTCGCCCAGCCTGGAGGCTTCCAGAGGTCTAGCCTTCTCATTCTTGAGCGCTTCGGGGTCCCCCATGGACAGCACGGCTCCTATAAGTGGTAGCCCCAGCACAGATGACCCTCAGGCCCATGTGGGCCTCTCCCTGGGGCCTCTCCCCAGTGAGGGCTGGGGTTCTCCTGAGATCTCGTTAGGGACAGACCCGTGAGGGCTGCCCAGAGCTCCAGCCCTGGCACACACTTGGACTCGGATGTGGAAGAACAGCCCCCCAGCTCTGCAGGAAACGCAGGATCCTTGTAACTTCTCAGGGAAGGCTGGCTTCCTGCTGTGAGCTGCATGGCCAGGGCCGGGCTTGTGGGTGGGCTCAGTCAGCTGCTGTCAGAGGTGGTGTGTCCAAGTGGTTAGGGGTGCACTCATTTCACAGGACCACGGGGAAGCAGCTTAGCCTCTCTAAGGCTGTCTGCTCATCTGAAAATGGGAGAAATCACAGTACCTACCTCCCGCTGTTCTGAGGATGGCAGGAGGGTGTTTGTGATGGGATGAGCCTGGTACTTGGCATTTTAGAAGGGCTTGGAGTACAGGTGATTATCGTTAAGCTGAAAGCCAGGAACCTGAGTTGCTGAGGATTTATCACGATGTTCAGCAGTACCTTCCACTCTCAGGAGCCGCGGTGGCTGGGGGGTTGAGCAAGGCTGCAGTTGAATGGCCGGTCTGTGAGCAAAGCCTGACCCTCAGCTGGGCTCCAGTCCACAGGTTGGGGAAGGAAGCGAGGACGTATGAGCCTCAGCTGGCCTGCCCTCAGGATGCATGTGGGGACAGCCACCTGTTAGAGGTGAGAAAATCGAGGCTCAGACATGTTAGACTCGTGGTTCACGCTCACATGGTGAATACGCACCAGGCCTGGGACTTACACGGAGTGTTGGACTTCACGGGATTCCTGCCTTCCTCGTGCCACTGCTGCCAGCCCCGCCTAGACTGACTTCTGAGTATCAGAGAACACGCCCCTACCAGAGTCTCAGTGAGCGGAGCGCGCCCTCACCCTGCTAGCCAGAGTGAGCACTCGAACCCCTCCTCACTGTTCACCCCAAAACCCAAACTTCACACCTGCATAGCCAGGCCCGCTAAGAACAGGTCTGTGATGGTCCCACGGTGAGGCTGTGCCTGGCAGCGGCCTCCTGCCTGGGGGTTTCTGGGGCCTGGTGTCCTGAACCCCTAGTTCCTGCCCATTCCGCAAGCCTGTGCCTCTAGCTCTCTGCAGGGACTGAGCCCCCGTGTCCTTCTCATGAGTCCCCTTTGCTTAAGTCCCCAGCTGGTCCCTGTTCCCTGCCTGGAGCCTGGTCCAAAGCCACGTGGGCCGCTCCTGCGTGCTGTGCTGGTGGCCCGGCTGGCCTGTGAGGACAGAGCCTCGGAGGTGCACTGTGGCATACCAGACCCTCAGGAGCTCCTCGGTGCCCCCTCCGGGCCGTCCCCAGGCCCCACACTGCTGTGGGCTCCTGAGGCAGAGAGAGGAAGGAGGGACCCACCTCCAGGTCACCTGTGCTGTCCCGAGCCCCTGGACTGTGGGACAGAGGCCCTGCCCTGGTCCTTTCTGACGGTGCCTCACAGGGTGCCACACAGGGTGCCACTAATGCTCCCCTGGGCACAGCCGAGGAGCTCGGTGTCCCTCCCGGTCAGGCTTCCTTGTCACCGTGTCCTTGGGTCAAAGGCAGCTGGGTCGCTTCTCCCTTTGGGGTCACTCCTCCTCGATTTTGGTCTGACCAACCCCTCAATAGCTTGCAGTTCTTAAATGCCTTAAAAAATAATTTTTCTTTTGTTTTTAAAATCTCATTTGGCTTTTTAAACTGTCCTCCACGCGAGGGTGCATGGAAAGTCTGCAGGTAACTTCAGTCCCGGGATAGTTCTCCCCACCTCCCAGCCTCTCATCGCAGACCTGTAGACGCTGGGACGGGTTCGCTCCCCTCTCTCCTCTAAATGACCCAAGTCCCTAGGTGAACTCAACAAGTCCCAACTGCTACCTGCTGACCAGCCAGATTCCTATCTGCAACCCAGACTCCTAAACTCCAGGTTCATGCGACCAACAGCTTATGCTTAACCCCCACTCAGATGTCTGATAGGAATTGCAAAATGAATATGCTGAAGGACAGATTCCCAATTGCGACCCTCCTAAATCTTAAACGGGACGTCCTCGCTTCCTTCCCCAACCTGTGGACTGGAGTTCCTATAATGTCTTTGCCTTGTTTGTTACAGCCAATTCCTATCACATCTGACAAACTTGTCATTCCTTGAATTTTAGTCAAATGCTTCTTCTCCAAATGCGGGAGTCAGGATGGTTTGGATTCTTTTGCTCTCTTTCCACCACACCCTCCTGCCCCACCCCAGCAGGTTCTTCTCCGAGCTCCAGTAGCTCCCGGTACACACCTTGACTAGGGAACATACTTTCCGGCTCACCCATTGACCCTCGTCTAGCCCAGAGGACACACAAGTATCATAGTTGGCTCTGTATCTCCCGTGCCTCTTGCCACATACATGTTCGATGTCTTGCCACATACATGTTCGATGAATGTTTCAAGAAAAAAAAATTCCAAAAGGACTCGAGCAGCGTCGTATACACAAGAATAGCTGTGAGTGGTGCTGGAAGGAGATTTGACTTGGGGAGGTGTCACACAACACAATATACAGATGATACGTTACAGAATTGTACATCTGAAACCTATAAAATATTATTAACCAAAGTCACCCCAATAAACCCAATAAAAATAAAAAAGTACTGTAATTATCATTTGATTTTTAAATTCCACTAAGTATACTATGCCATAGCATATCAGCTAAAATTATTTGTAGGGTTCAAATCAGACTTGTTCTAGGTCTGGCTTCTGATATATTTTTCATCTTCTAATAACTTTTACCTATTAGTTCAAAGTCCTTTCTAAGGGGAGGGCATATTTGGAAAGAAATGGAAGTCTTTTTAAGGCAATATTTGTCTTCTGTCTGACAAACATTTCATCACTGACTTGGTTTCAATGGGGCCTGAGCCCGTGGTGGCGGAATCCTGTGCTGAGGTTACTGTGGGTCCTAGCAGGTCCTTAGTCACAGGCTTACCTGGCAGCCGAGCTGTGGCGTCCCTCTGTTAGTCAATGCCAGGGTGCAGCAAAATGTAGTCAGAGGTTTCACTGAGAGAGAGGGAGAGAGAGGGAAAGGGAGGGAGAGAGAACAAGATTGATTGATTAGCGCCCTCTGGTGGCACACATTTCTTACTGCTGAACTGTTTCAAAACACTACCCATGCTCATTATTTTGGGGAGTCATCTAAAGTTTTGATAAGTATTTTTGCACGATATTTTCAGGGAAGTCCCGTAACCTCTTCCAAAATGACATCCCCCCCTTTTTTCTTCTTGTAACTTATGGGCTATTTGGTAGATACGGAGCCCAGACTTCGGAAGGGAGAGCCACTGCGGGGATCTGGGCGGGTGCCCCTGGGCCATGGACACTGTGGTCTCAGGGCCTGAAAAGGACTGTGTGAGACTGTGTTACAGGTCTCAGTGAAGTGGATGTCCCTTCTCGGGTTCAAGGCTAGTCTTCCTACCTTGCTTTGGACCTCATTCCCACTGCTTCTTCAGGTATCTGTGCCTTGTCAAATAGCTCCTTTCTCCCTTATCTTCAAACTCTACTTCCTCTTAAAATTCAGCTCACATGTCAGTTACTTGAAGAATCTACTCTCAGTGAGGAGCCCATACTCTTAATCTGAATGCTATTTGCATATTGTTGACAGTCTTTTGTAACTCAGTGAAATAATGAAAATTTCAGCTACTGGCAGACAGAGAAAGGCCCAGATTTTATCAAATCACAGTCACTCAGGGATCCTTATTCTTTTATCTGGTCCTGCTTTAGTTGCTTCTGAAAAGGTAAGCCCACAATTAATTACATTCACAGCGTCAAGTTCCTAGTTTAAAATTTTGATTAGGTTGAAATCCACTGTGCCAGGAAGAATTAGACCTGGAGGATATAAATGGGCTGGTATTTCAGGTTTTACAACTACTTTCCTTGATGCTCCCTGAGTACAGGGTTTTAAATATCATCTGCATTTACAGTATCGCTAGATTATAAACCACTATCTACAGTCTAGCTGATTCTATTCCTTAAGCACAGTCAGGTCAGGTTTTAATGTGAATGAGATCCAGTGATTTGGGTATCGTTAAGCTTGATGATCTCAGAGGCTGGACTAGACTAGGTCTTAGAGGTAACAGGCACAGTAATACTATAGTTTTCTTTGAGCAAGATGAAATAAAAATTACCTTTAAGCCCGGTCTTCACCTTTCTATAACATCAAGGAACGTGACACGATCAGCTGAACCAAAGGAAACATTCTCTGGATGTGGGAGACGGAAGACTGTCAGTTATTTTAAGAGGCAAATTTGTTCTGTAACAGGAAGAAGATTGAACTGCGTTGTCATCACTGGGTACAAATGAAGGGTAAGCAAAGACTCTTCACTTAAAGAACATCTTTATTTGATCTTTAATATACAATATTATCTTTAATTTATAAAAATCACATACAGAGGACATGACTGGAAATCAGTTCAGGAGCGGCCAGTGGGTACCGATTCAAGAGGTTACACTTACCCCAGTTAAATGGTTTAAGAAAAATTCTATCAGTGAATTTGAGACCAGCTGGATTGAGCAATGGCATTTCAACTTCCAAATCCAGTAATTAAAACTGAGGATACTTTAATTAATCCAACAAAAGCTAACTTCTAAATTTCCTAAAAAATAATTTTCCTAGAGCTGAGCTTGTCTCCATGGAAGTTTCTGGTATGCAATCTGCAGTCCAATTCTGCAGTACGCCAATAGCTGCAAGACATTTGCAGTGGCTTAGAATCCTCCATGTGTGGGTTTATGTGTTTGTCACCTCACTTTCACACTGAGCTGCAGTGACCTGCATAGTGTGTTGGACCTAGAGAGGGAGCTCATTTACAATGTGTGCTCCCTGTCCCTCTGACTACAGGCTTCCCCTTCTCTAGAATTTCCAAAAATCCTGAAATGTTTGATAAACTTCTTAGTGAGAAATCTATTAGCTCAGGATGATCAGTGCATTGCAATGTATCTACTGGGAATATGGTGCTGTCACCTCATGAGTTCTGCTGGGCTCAAGCAAAGTTTAAAATGTTCAACATGAAGTGTAATGTTGAGACTGAGAGGTACTGAATTTAAATCTGATGCACATCGACATTCTGAAATAATGCTAAGGACTAGTGAAGGGCTTCAGGAGAGTTACGCAGAGGAAGGGAGGAGGAGCTGACCTTTGGCTACAACTTCTCAGATGTGGGCAGGTCTAGAGGGAGCAGGGGCAGGACCCTTCTGCAGTCTGAAAGGGCAATAGTGGCTGCCAAATGGCACATAACCCATTTTCTGCTGCTGAAAAGTTTTCGAGATCGGATTCTGCGGCACAAAGGTCAGCGATCCAATCATACAGTTGGAGGACTAGAAGCACTCAAGCGGAGGGGTTTCTGCAGCCCCAGTAATCCGGAGTCTTGGGCCAAAGGTCAATGAGCAGGCAGAACTTAGCGAGGATTACTATTTCGACACCACAGAAACACTTCATTTTACCTGGGGACTCCCTAAGTGTGGCATTAAATGACAAGGCAAGGCCAGTAGGTGGCTGACAGCACACCCCAGGAACAAAAAATGTGCCTCCCTCATGATAGCTGCATCATGAAACCTGAACAGACTCCAGAGGAGCGTATCTATTTTCAAGACAACAAAATATATAGCTTTAGGTGACACAAATACATACAATCTTACACACACCCATCTTTTCGCTTTAAAAATGAATTACAGAACTCAAATACAAAGAAAAGATGCAATCAAATATTGCAGGGTCTTACACAAATTAAACTTTGGGATCAACATTAAACAACTGTGACCCGTGGGCAAAATCCTAGCCCTCCACATTTTTGTAAATAAAGTTTTATTGGAACACTGCTATGCCCCTTCACTTACATACTGCCTATATCTGCTTTCCTGTTTCAGCAGCAGAATTGAGTAGCAGAGACAGAGACTGGATGGCTCACAAATAAATATTTGTCTAGACCTTTACAGAAAGGCTTGCTGAGCCATAGCCAAAAGGAACATCCCCATCATGACCTAAATGAGCCAAAGTAACAGGAAATCACCACCACCAATGTTCTTGAACCAGAATAAGTGCATTAAAATATCTCCAGACCATACTGGGTTATTCCAATATTCTGCTTAGTTGTGCAGCCAAACCCAATTAACAATTGTGTTTATTAGTTAACAAATACACAGTATTAAAAATCTCTCTGTATAATTGTATTTTTGTATAAATCTATGTAAAAAGGGGATAAGATATGAGCTAGCCAATTTGAGGGGAAAGAAACCTAAGGAAAAATAAGAACTCAAAATACTATTACTGGGAACTATTATTTGGAACTTAGAATTAGGTTAGTATATTTTTCTTTATATTTAACAGCATGGAACCACTAGTAGGACACACAGCAGAGCAAAAACAATACACAACCGCAAGTTTTACCCATGAATTATGTGCCAAGATTTCTGAATAGAAAATAACCAGCATTTCTAGAAAACATTAATTTTTAATTATCTAATTAAAGTGATTTAGCAAAATAAGAATGTTTGCACTTATTTCCAAATGTTTTAGTCAAAGTTGCATCAGAAATCAAATATTTCTTTGACATTTTCCAAGAGATGTTAGTTATTAACTACAATTATAGCTATTGGGATTATATAGTAACACATTGTTTAAAATATAAACAACTTCTTTTACTCTTAATTTCAATGAAATATAAAATGCAGCATTTTGAAACGTGATTCATACTGGGAAACATCTGCAATGGTATGAACTCCTCATACAGAGAATGCCACTGGAACCACAAAGTGTTCTAATGCTGGAAAGCGCCTCGCATGCTGCTGGCACACAGTGGGCACTGCATATTTGTTCATCATTCTCTCACTCACTCATGCATTCACTCAGAGAAATCCAGGCGTAAGGAGACACTGCCTCGTGAGAATGGCAAGCACAGTCATTTACTGGCATACTTGTAGTTTTGACAAAGACTTTGGCAACGGAGAGTAACGACGAGATGATCAAAATTTCAAACTGCTAGGTTAAAATCTACCCAACGAAGGCCTGGGTTGCCCTAGCTGACACCACAGAAAATCAGTCAACATTCCACAAAAGGAATACATTCCCTCAGGACCCAGTTATAAATCAACATCTGCTCAGAGACAGGAATGAGTTGGTATCAGAGACACCAAACAGCATATGCCCACCGGGAAGGAAGAAGCCTCTACCTGGGGACTGACTTTTCTGCACTGAGTCTTCTTTTTGGTTAGGGCAGTGGTCGGCAAACTGTGGCTCGCGAGCCACATGCGGCTCTTTGGCCCCTTGAGTGTGGCTCTTCCACAAAATACCGACTTCTGCGCACGGGCCACGAAGTTTCAATCGCACTGTATGTGCGCGCCCACATGTGGTATTCTGTGGAAGAGCCACACTCAAGGGGCCAAAGAGCCGCATGTGGCTTGCGAGTCGCAGTTTGCCGACCACTGGTTAGGGCCACATTCTCTTGGCCTTAACAACTTTACCTTGGTTTGAACAAAAGGTGTGATTCTAAAACTGTAAAAGAAATAAATGTAGAACGTAGAGGGGTATTCCAACATCTGTTTTTTTCCTTGGTGCCTACTCTTTGAGGAGACACCTGGAAAAGAGATTTCTAGGCTCTTTGCAGAAAGTTCTATACATGTAATCAGTTATTTAACCTCAGAAATAGGCCTGCAAAATGCAAAGGACTATCAAGGACAGAAGGAAGTAAAGAATACTCTTGGAAACTAAGCAGAATATGGCATAAGGATTGATCTCAGAGGAAATGATTTTAAAAATCCATAAAAAAATCAAACATGACACTGGCAAGTCATTTGCAGCCGACTTTAATTTAATCGCCTTTGGTATCCAGAAGGAAAAAGCTGGATGCATTGCTATAAGCTCACAAGGAAGGCAGGGGAGTGGTGAAGACCCTCGCACTGTCCCTCTCAGATTCTTTGCTTGTACACTTCTTTGCCTTCTTTTATGCTCAGTCAACAGAGCCCTTCGGGAGTGAGGGTTATGTCTTATTCCTTGAGAACTTCCTGGGGAACCCAGAAGGGCCCCTTACTCTGAATTCTTCTGAACTAAGCAAGGAAGGGTTCCTTGCCATCTACACAGCTGTTCTGGGTCGTTGTCAACTCAAGTTTTTAGTATTTTAGAACCAAATACTTTCTTTCCCTTTCTCTTCTGAAGTGACAGGCATCTACCCTTCTCATTTAAAATCTTAATTTTCAAGTAGTAAAAGATATTACAATTTCAAAATATGAGCTAAAACCAAACTCTCTTAAAGACTTAAATAATATACCTGGCTCCACATCCTTATTTTCTATGTATACTGAAAAACTTGGAGTGGTTATCATTATTGATCATTTGCTGAAATGTGAAGACTGACTAATTACTTGTGGGATAAGATGATCACCCTTAGAAAATATTTAATTATATGAATTTGTAAATCTTTTCCCAATTTAAATCTACATGCCCATGAAAGGTTAAAAAGTATCAAAATAAGGGAATAAGCCTTCAGAATTTCAAGGTGGGCTTCTTGCACATTGTTTCATGAAATCTTCAAATTCAGACTAGATATTAGACTAATTATACTACTCTCAACTTTTATTATCAATGGGAGCTATTTGAATTAAATATAAAGAAGAGAAAGTGTCTTGCACTATGACATAAATTCAAGGGACAGAAAATTTATAAGCATTAGACATTTATCTTACAATATAGTTCTTGATAAAATTTAAGTTCTTCCCCCAAATATAAAGAAATAATTTATTTAAAAAGAATTATCTTTGCAAAATCTATTGATGATATGAGAAAGTCCGTTAGCTCTATCCCAAATTCAATGTAATATGATTAATTACATTTTACTTTTATCACTAAAAATTACTTTGCAGCTATTTTGGTTCACTCTTTGGGTTCCTTTAAATATCCTTGGAGAAAATAAAAGTTAAATTTATTTTTACATAAGAATATTTTTGAAAAGCTCAGTCATTTGATGAGATAATAAAGGATCCCATGTCCCCATTTCAGATAGACTACTTAAGGACATTTTACTGTATGTATTTTGTTTTTGATTTAATAAGCTGTGAAAGTAATTTAGCTCATCAAGAAAATTCAGAGCTGCATAACAGTATAATGCATTTTGCCCAGCCACATAAATAAAGTTGCAAGTTGAGGGATTCTACTAAGTTTACAATGAGGTTAAAATGTACTTGGTAGATTTGCTGGTTTGGAAAAATAGCCTCCTACCAAAAATAACCAACGCTTTCTCTTAGAACAGGTTTCAAGGCAACAAACTGGCACTTCCTCCACTTTTTGTCATGCTACCAACACTAGACTGAACGACATGCACCAAATCCCCACCCCAGGCTCACAAGCAGTGGTCATGACAAACAGCTTCAATGATTCCATATGGAGACAAAGACCTGAAGAATATTCTTTGTAAGATCACACCCCCAGAGAAAATTAAATTTAACCAAGATATTTCAATGGAATGGATTGGGACTTGAAATGGTTGCCAGTCTGGTCATCCAACGGGGAACTTGAAAATTCAGACAGGGGTAAGTATTTCTGTTTCTTTTCTGAGTCTTCTTGCTGCTGATCCAGTTACAGTTTTTTGGTTCTTGTTTATTTTAGTTCATTCCATTATTAAAAATGGAGAAATGGGGCTAAACAATGCGTAAATATTTGATTTGAAAGCTGCTCCACTTGGGGAGGAGGCAAATGGAAACTGGTGCCAAGGCCATCTCGGACTCCTGAAGACGCTCCACGCGCTGGCTTATTCTTAGGAAGTCAAGCCTCCAGGTTCCTGGACTCTAAAAACAGTATCGGAGAGTAACTGGCCTAATTTCTCATGTGACCATCTCATTAAGAATCAGAGCATACCAGGTCTCCATCCTACACACACCGGAGTATGTTTTGGTCAGGTATAAAACGGAATTATTTCAAAGTTGAGATATCTACAAGTTGAAAGTCTGTGGGGAGCGAGTCATGTTTCACCCTGCCATGTTGACGTAGAGGTTCGGGTTTTCAGAAGTCCCCTCTCCAGACTCCTCTGTAGGGTCCATGTAAACAAAACACAGGTGAGAATGGTCTTTCTGGAGCTGCTTTCATCGAACAGCAGGATTTCCTGAAAGTGTGGTGTTGGCTAAATGCAACACGGGCAGAGGGTGCGCCTCTGTGTTGAACACCCAGTGGTCTAAAGGTAAAAGGTCATCCCCGGAGAACAGCAGATACAAATACCTGAAAAGAAAAGGAGCTCCCATTAGAATTCAACGAGAAGATCCCCTGGTCCAGTTAGAATGAGAGGACACCAGGAACTACTCTGAGTAGCTTTAGTTGCTCAAATACATCAGAGGACAAACCCCAGCCACTGAAACGATCTAAAGCAAAAACCCTGTGCTCCAGAACAGCGCATAGGAAAACCCATGAGCTGCACAACGAGAGCTCCGAAATAAGAGGTTAAGGAACAGGTTCACATACCTGTTTGAAGCACATAAAACAATGCTGTAAAATGGCATAAGACAAACCACTTCATAATTTTCAGACATTCTTTTAAACATAACGTACATCAGTCATATGTTTTGGCAGCTTACACAGCATAACCAGAAGTCCATTAACTGACATTGGTAAGTAAATACTGAAGTAAATAAGTACATTAATAGGACATAGCAAGAACTTTTATACACTAATATATTAATAGTTTTTTCAGGTGCTGCCAACTATTTAATAGAAGTTTCAGAAACATGGATGTATAGGAGGAGGCTTAAAAATTATTAACCTCTTTTCATGGGTAATGGCATTGTTTCTAGGAAGGCAAGGATTCCTGACCTCTCCACAAGAAATGCAAGCCACAGTGACCACTTAGAAGTAAAAAATGATAGATTTAACACACACAATGATTCTTACCTATTATGCTGGGCAAATTCCAATCTGAATTCTACTAGGGGTTCATGAAAGTGAGCACAAAAATCTAATTATATAGAGTCAGGAAATCTGGGTTCTAACTCCTGACCTTAGTAGCAACTAGCTGGCCTTACAAGGCTGCAGTAAAGAATTCCTTTACAGTATTTTAGCTAAAATTTATTTTAAAAATCAGGACTTTAATATTTTTTCTGATTACTGTTATGGTTCTGGATGACAGAGACTGCGTATCAACTTATAACTGGTAAAGCTGGAACAGGGAGTCACAGGCTTCAATCCCATTCCGTGAGCCGAGACCTGAGACCTGCTTGACTGATTTGTTCACCGGCTGCAGGCAGAGACATCAGAACTGAAAGACAGCCACAGAAGAGCCTCTGCTGGGTCTGCTCACTGTGTGGAGAACAGAAGCACACGCTCTTGGGGTTCGTGTACACACGTCTGGGATGCTATGGCCACTACGGCCAGGGCAAGATGCTATTATTTTTTTAAAAGGACCTTAATATTACACCATAGTGGGTTGAATAGTGCACCCCCCCCCACCCCAATTCATTTCCAACTAGAGCCCCAAAATGTGATCTTATTTGGAAATAGGGCCTCAAGGATCTGGAAATGAAATCACTCTGGACTTAGGAGGGCCCTAATTCCAGGGACTTACACCTTTACAAGGGAAAGGAGGGCGAGATTTGGAGCCAGAGACACACAGGGAAGACAGAGGCAAAGACTGCAGCACTGCTGCCTGGTCCAGGGTTTGGAGCAAGACTGACCCCTTCAGGCAGAGTCAAACAATGCATGGAGAGCAGGAGCTGACACAAGACTTAAATAACATACCAGTGCACACTTAAAAATTTGTACCAAAGTCAATGTTTAAAGTAATATAGCTAAACAACTCTTTTTAACTTCGGATTGTAAATTCAGAAGAGGATGATCAAGGACATGCTATACTATTACTGATTTAAATTTAAGATTTTTAACCCAGAGTTTAAAAATAGAACAATTGGAGAAGCATGATCTTTGCTGTGAAAACTGAGAAAAGTCTACAATCTAATTCAGCTACCAGATTACTAGATACTCTTTTCTTCTAATAAAGATTTTTTTGAAACTGTACTTCAAGGTTAGAGATAACACATTACGAATGACACTGATTGGAGCCTGTAGGTATATAAAAAGGTGCTATTAAGTACTTCAGTTTCACTGGGTGTCTTGGTTACCTTTAGAGCTATTTTTAAATGCTGTTCACTTACATCTTTTAGCTTTCTCTTACGTAAAGACGAGACACTCGCCCTAGCTGGTTTAGCTCAGGGATAGAGCATCGGCCTGCGGACTAAGGGGTCCCAGGTTCGATTCCAGTCAGGGCACATGCCCGGGTTGTGGGCTCAATCCCCAGTAGGAGGCATGCAGGAGGCAGCCGATCAATGATTCTCTCATTATCATTGATGTTTCAATCTCTCTCTTCCTCTCCCTTCCTCTCTGAATCAATAAAAATATATTAATAAAAGAAAAAAAAAGATAAAAAAGATGAGACATTCAAGGGAGGTGTTGCCAGAAGTCATCAATACAGTGTTAGTGGTAACTGAACAAGAAACGTTTTCAGAAAGAGGTCAACCAAGTCTGAGGAGAAGCATTTAAGTGTCTATAGAGAAAAGGTAAGGCTGAAAGAACCCACCACCAAGTTAATGTACTCTTACTTAGTCCTCTGTTTATTTATCAAACAAGCCTGAGGACTCGTTTATTCTTTTCACAACTACAATGGCAATGTCGGGCATATTATGCATAGATGTTACAACTCTAAAAAGGCTTGCATTAAGGACTACAAAGAGCTCATAAGAAAAATACTGTTTGAAAAATAACTTACTTAAAACTTCATTTATACTTCTACTATTTAAATAATGTCTTTGGAACTGACTGGCTAGAAATCAAATTAAAATGAAGATAATCAGTGGAAATTATATTATAAAAGATGATGCATTAAAACATATAATTATTAATCTCTTCAAAAGATCAGCCCCTCTCTGCCTTTCCCCACATCTTCTGTCACATCTTAAAGTTGTTTTCTGGGGGGAAGGGGTGAGTAAGAAAAAAATGGAAAGAAAGATGGGCATATTATGGATTCCAGTGCAAAATACGCATGCAGTGTTTAAAGATTAACTGAAGAAGGCAGACATTTCTGGTATGCTGGGATGGATTATCTTGTCCTGAGATGTCAGGGAGCTAAAGGGAATTCATGCCCCTCTGCCTTTAGGGGTCAAATAAATTAGGATGATTTTGCCTTTAAAAGACAGGATTCTAAACCACACAAACAATTGGGTTTATCTGCCAAACAAACAGTCCAGAAGCAGGTGGTAACAAAGGCTGGTTAAGTCAGCAGTAGAACATAATCAGAGCTCCCAGTTTTGTAAAGGTTAATGACATCCAAAGTTTCCTGGTGCCAAAAGACCTTATCTGAGAAAACTTGTAATTCTCCCTTTGATATGTATGTAAATCTTTTTACAAGCAAAATAAACCTCTTGCCAGTTTTACAATCCAGAAACATTTTCCTCAAAGGCCAGGGTGCTGTCTTTGAAATGTAAACATTAAGGGAAATAGCACCCCAATCTCTTAGTCACTATGGGAGGGTAGTGTAGGTGCCTTTCTCAAAGCTGTAATTAAGATGGAAGTATTATTTTTCCTTTGGATAAAGGCAATTAACTAACACGGATGACCACCCAGTTACCATGTGAATTTAGAATAAACTGTGTACAGCGAATGGTGCTGTGGAGAAGCATTATCACCTATCTTCAGCACAGGTGCCTAATGGATTGTACCTAACCTGGCTATGTGGAAAGGCCAGATTTCTTCCTGTCTTTGCATTGGGCCTGTGACGCAAACGGCAGTCTGGCTTCATGCTTATTCACAGTAAAAACGTTTTCTTTCTCTGCTACATTTGTGGAAAGGACTTTGAGTTGGCAGATTATGTTCTTTAATTTTTCCCCCAGTAATCAGGATCTTAGTAATATTCTTGACTTTTTCCTCAGAATTGTAAGATGCTCCATGCCTTACATCTCCACACAAAAAGTCCAAAGTCAGAAAGTAAAGGCAGACACCTCTTCAGGTGTGGGTCTACTTTGACATTCTAATAGGAGTGTAGTGTGTCTCGCTGTAGTTCTAATTGCACTAATGACATTGAGCACTTTTTTTTCATGAGCTCATTTGTCATCTTTATAATCTTCTTTAGTGAAGTAGACACTTCAACTCTTTTTCTCCGTTTTAAATTGGGTTGCATGTTATCTTATTATCGACATATAGTCTAGACACTTTTCATTGTTTCATTTAATTTTCTTTCATTCTTTTTCAAACATCTTTCAAAGAGCAGATGTTTTTCATTTTTAGATCAATTGATCCATTCCTTTTTTTATGGTTTATGCTTTTGATGCAGAATCTTAAAAAAACTTTTGCCCACCATAAGGTCACAAAAAATTTCTCCTATGTTTTCTACTAAAAGTTGTATTTTTTTAGGTTTTCAATTTTGATCTATGATCCATTTTGAGCTGACTTTTTGTATATACATATAGAAATGAAATTACTTCAGCGCCTTTTCTGAAAAGCCTATCTTTTCTCACTTCACCGTCTTTGTACCTTTGTTAAAAATCAGTTGTCCATAAATGTATTGCATTCTTCCCACCCAGGATTCTCTATTCTGTTCCACTGATATATATATGTGTGTATATATATATATATATAATTTTTTTTGAAGCACTCTGATATTTGTATAATGATATCTATATCTATATCAGAGTGCTTCAATCACTATAGCTTTATAATAAGTCTTAAAATCAGGTAGTGTTAGGCTTTCAACTTCGTTCTTTTTTAACATGTTTTGGTAATTCCAGGTTCTTTGCATTTCCATATGAAATTTAGAAAGTTATTAATTTTTACAAAAAAGTCTCCCATGATTTTTTTGAGTTGTCTTTTTTTCTAGTGAATCATTGGGGTGATGCTAGTTAATAAAATTATATGTTTCAGGTGTACAATTCTATAAACATTATCTGTATATTGTATTGTGTGTTCACCACCCAAGTCAAGTCTCCATCCATCACCATTTATCCCCCTATACTCTCTTCTACCTCCCCCACCCCCTTTCCCTCTGGTAATCACCCTAGTGTTGTCTGTGTCTATGAGGGTTTTCTTTGCTTAACCCCTTCACCTTTAATCACCCAGCCCCACAATCCCCAGCCCTTCTGACAGCTGTCGGTCTGTTCTCTATCCATTAGTCTGTTTCTATTTTGTTAGTCCATTTTGCTCATTAGGTTTCCCATATGAGTGAAATCCTATGGTACTTGTTCTTCTCTGACTTATTTCACTTAGCACAATCCTCTCCAGGTCCATCATGCTTCCTGTGATTTTGAGTGGAAATGCAATGAATCTATAAATCAACTTGGGCAGAATTAAGAAAGAACTTAAATACATATATATAATACTTGTGTCAAAAATCTTTAAACTAAACCCGATCATAAGGAGACACGGATATATATCTGAGAGACATTCTTCAACGCCACTAGTCTAAATACTTTCATCAATGTCACAAAAAATGAAAAGCAAGGAAACTTTGTTCTAGGTTAAAGAAGACTAAGGAGACATGGCAACAAATGATCCTCTGGGGGTTAGAAAATTAGTTTTAAAGTACATTATTAGAACAATTGAGAAATTTGAAAATGGACTACATATTAAACAACAGTATTATATGAATGTTAAATTTTCCCCAGTGTGATAACTGTACTGTGATTACATAGGGTTATGCCCTTTCCTTAAAACACTTGTGTAAGTATCAGAAATCTGGTAACTCAAATTATACAGCAAACATTTTTAAAAAATAAATAGTAAAACTGTGTGTGTGTGTGTGTGTGTGTGTGTGTACGTACATACATATATACAGGGGTGGGGAAATGTTAACAATAGGTAAATCTAGGTGATACACAAATACTCATTGTATTTTATTCTTACAATTTTTCTGGTCTTAAAAAAATAAAAGAAGAACTCTTAAATAATTTGGGTCAAATTCAACAGTTTACAGATGTGATAACTGAAAGCAAAGAAATTTTATTTTGACATGTTCATTCAGCTAGGTCGTAGCAAGTATATAACTAAAGCTCCTGCGGTTTTATCTGCCAGTCCAGAGTTCTTTCAACTACCTCAGAGTCTCAGGCCCAATCACACAGGATAAATCAAAACAGAAATGACTGTTAGAAGGAGGGAACTGACTACAAGCAGATGTTCTAAACCACCTCAGCAGTAATAAGGGTGTGGCTTAGTGTCAACTGCAGATATGGAAAGGAGAGGCAAAATAAAAAAGCAACGTAACAGGAATCATAAAGACTTAGTGATATATTAGAAGGAAAAAAGAAATAACTCTATAATGCACAAACTGAAAAGATGGGAAAAATCAGAGCAGTAGAAATAATAAAAGTAATTGAAATAAGATGGCCATTAGGATGAGACACCTTGTTTGACACACAGAAATTTTAATAATATACCAAAATTTAAGCTAGAAATATACTAGCATGTAAACTTCAGGAGGGTAGAAATTTTTGTCCTTTTTGTCTACTGATTTATCCTCAAGTAACCTGAACAATATCTGAAAAATAAACATTTTTTTAAACAAAGTGACACTTTATGGGGCATTCAGGTACAGATAGACAGGAAATAGAAATATGAAGCAAAGAGAAAGTATCAAGAGCTATTTACTCTGTAGTCTTCAGGGAAGTGGACATATTTAAGGTCTCCACCTTCTTCCTGCCTGAGGTTTTGAGTATAAGCCCAAATAATAAAGTTGTCTTTTTTTCCTTTTTCATCGTTCTCTTTATGTATATGTTTATGGGAATCTCCAATGAAAGGATGGGTGACTAGGGTCATGTACTCTCCAAAAGACCGTGAATACTAACAGATTTTACTAGTAGTGCAGGTGTGGTTTCCAGAACAGCATCATTCACATCGCCTAGGAGCTTGTCAGAAATGCAAATTCTTAGGTTCCACCCTAGGCCTACTGAGTCAGAAACTGCGAGGATGACCCAGTTACCTGTGTTTTAAGAAGTCTTCCAGGTGATTCTAATGCACATTAAAGAACTAGGAGAAAATAAAGGTACTAAACTCTCATTTGACTAAATATCTACCTCAAATATCTACCTCTGCCATTCTTCTAGAGATGCAGCTAAATATTAAAGATGTAAAACTTTTTTAAAGGCCTCCACTTACTTTAATGTTTCAGCGAGAAAGAAGCTCTGCTGCACATCGTCATGGGCAGGAGTCGAGGAATAAACATCCTTCACCCCAGAGAACCCACCGCTGACTCGGCAATACTTCTCAATAGCCTGTGAAAGAGATCAGACAAAAGAATCAAGGACACAAATTTCAAGTTTGGAAGGTCAAGTTAAGGGACCCCGTCAAAAGTTCACAGAGCTCTATATGAAAATTTGACAGTTTAAGAATACAATTTATTATCAAATGAAAATAGTTTCTTCTGGAAAAACTGACTGAGGTATCCTGTTTCCTGTGGAATTTCTCCCTATTCAAAACTCTTTAATCTTTTTAAGACATCTTATACATTCCTAACTTAGGAGTCAAATTTAAGTCATTTACACTGGATTCGAGACCTGTATGACACAACAAAGTCTCACTAATTCTGACAAATCGAGAGGGAGGCCAATTTGAATTAAAATTTTTAAATGCAATTTTATATCTTCCAAGGATAAACAATAATCCAAAAATGCTAAAAAAAAAAAAGCATTACTTAGAAGCTCTACATAATAATAGCAATGAGATAATATTTACTGTTTGTGTGTCTGTCTACATGGGCTATTAAAAGCAAAATTCTAACTCCTGTTAATTCAAATTTGGACAGATATGGGTTAAAGTTTGAGTTTGTCAAACCTCTTTTTAATGGATAAGAGTAGGGCCATATGTTAAGAAGCTGTGCAGGGAAAAAGGCCTTAGAAACAGGACAAATTATCCTAGTGTTTCTCAATGAGAGGATGCTTCTACCCAAACCCTTCACCCCTAATTCAGATCTATCTTCCTTATTCCTCTAAATAAGAACCCTTAAATATTAGGGAACATTCAAGTCAGACACACTGCAGGATTACTTTACCTGTCTATTGCCCCTATGGAAAATACTGTTTGATTTACATAAGCTTTAGTAAGCCACTGCTACTGACACAAGTATGTGTCCTGTTCCTGAGCCACTGTAGCAACAGTCTGGCTATCTTCTCAACTGCAGCACAGTTTCACTAGCAGCTACGTTCCCAACTCTGGACCCAGGTGGAAAGGCAGCATCAACAAATGCTGCCTCTGCTCCTGTTCTATATACCCACCTTCCATTACTATTCTCTGTTAAACTTCACAAGGACTATCCAGGTCTGGATGACCAATGACATGTGAGTGTCCTCACCTTAGTTCAAGTCTTTATCGCATTATTCCCAGACTACTGCAGCGGTCTCCCAACCCCACCAGTCTGCAGATTATAATCAGATCCTTGTGTTTTGTTACTTCCAACTAAAAAGCCTTCAGTAGTTCCCCCCCTTTGAAAAATCTTTAGTAGTCCTATAATGGATTCTTAAAGTTAGGGAATTTTGGTGGGTAGGAGATGGTGAAGAAAAAGAACATATGATCGTCTTTTTAGATAGGCAAAGGACTTTCTATCCCCATGTGAGAAACACCTATCTCGTAACTGATATGTGTGTGTGGGGGGGGGGGGGGGGGAGGGTGTGTGTACGAGCGCGTGTTTTCTTCCAGAGTCACTGAGTAAAGTACATATCCCTTTATTGGCACATAAGGCCATCCATACAATGGCTTTAAACTCCTTTCTCACTGCCACTGTGAAACCTTTTTACATAAATTGGTCTATGTTCTGCTCTAGAATATATCTTGCATATTCTTGTCTGAGCAATTTACTGACATTACTTATCTCACCTAGAATTCTCTCATTCTATCTACACTACAGATTTAAGTCAAACAATTTAAGTATAAACATTCATCATAGATAGTACTATTTATCATAATTAGTATATCTTAGAGAATAAAACACTCCTCATTCCCAGGAATAAGCAATACTTCCACAAAAAGACGAGTGATTTTCTTCCTCCCTAGGTACTGAGAGCAAGGAGGTTCTCTCAAAGGTGAGTGCTGTAAGAGTAAACCACTTGCTTTCTTTACTTAATAACCATTAAAAACTCCCCATTTCAAATATATGTATTTGTCCATCAATCTAAAAAATTTGTAACAATTCATTGCTCCTTCTTATGGTGATCCACTAAGGAATTATTTAGAATACAAGCTAAAATGAAGAGGGGGTAATCCACCCAGGCTGTGAATCTGGGCAGCTTTATAATATTTTCCCTTTTTTTGGAGGGAAGCACAGAAATTTTATAATCATAGTGAAAAATTGCCTTATAAATGACTCTGTAGTTACTCAATAAGAACAATGAGTGAACACCAATAGGAAAATACCTCTAATAGAAAACTAAACTGGATTCTAAGGTTTACTTCTGCTGTTTAAGACACATAAATTGACTAATAGAGTTTTTCATCAGATAAACAGAGTTAGTCCCTCAGTTACTGAACATGAGGTAACAAGGAGGAGGATCACGACACTAGAGAAGGACTTGGTAACACTCTTGCACATGAAATGAAAAATTAGTTTACCCACCAGAGCTGCTTCCCAGCCCCACTGCCTGTATCTTGGATCGTGAGTGAATCGCCACAGGTACCAGTAGGTTTCGATGACTTCTGGACGGAGGATGTAATACTTCTCAGCCTGCCGAACTGCCACCGCCTCTACTGCACCATCAAACTTGAAGGATTCAGGGCCTAGCTTTAATGCTGTAGCATGACCAAAGAAATAATGAGCACAATAAGCCATATGTGTTTGCATGCCAGAGCTTTTTCTCCCCTGAAGGAATGGGGGATGAAGTAAAGTTATTTTTTGTTATTTGTTTTATTTTTACTGCTGCTGTTTTTGCAAAATCAGTGACTTTAAAGATCCACATTTGGCTTTCTTATAATAGACTTATAAATATTCCTATTATTCTGACATGAAGTAGGCTCTCTCATAAATAATGTACACCAACATACTGCTAAATCTATCTATACCAATAAGAGTCCAGTCATCCTTTGGAAACAAATGCAAAGGTAGGCAGAAGCACATTACATATTCTGCTTTGGCCCAAAATAAAATGAGACGGAAAACTGTACTGTGCAGAATTATTTTTTAAATAGTCAAGACAATTTTAAAGTCCTTTTAATATAACACACACATAAGAAAACATTTTAGATCTTTTATTTTTCAGTGACATTTTAAAGTTCAGACCTTGAATTAGATTTAGTTGTAGAGTACATAATTTTTAAAGCATACTATTTATGCTAAAATTTATAAAATACAGTATATAAAAATAATATATTTTAAAACTTAAATCAGTTTTTAAAATAAACTTTCTTCTATAGCAGTGATGGCGAACCTATGACATGCATGTCAGAGGTGTCACGCGAACTCATTTTTTTGGTTGATTTTTCTTTGTTAAATGGCATTTAAATATATAAAATAAATATCAAAAATATAAATCTTTGTTTTACTATGGTTGCAAATATCAAAAAATTTCTATATGTGACACAGCACCAGAGTTAAGTTATGGTTTTTCAAAATGCTGACATGCCGAGCTCAAAAGGTTCGCCATCACTGTCCTATAGTATCAAAACACGCAGCAAGGAAGAGGTTGAAATTGCCAATCATCAAGAATTTCCCCATTTAGTCCTAAAGTGAGGAATAACCAACAAATTATCAATTATTTTGTAAGAAAACTTCTGTCCAGTTTGAATAAAACATGTCCATTTACACATATATTTCAGCATTACATACTATTCCTTGGATGATATGACTTCCATTCAGGCTGGAATATAGCACTACTTGAAAAGCTTCTTAAGAACTTCTTTCTAATAACACTAGCACCCTAAACCTGGACAATATAAAGTCATCTTTCACTGGGATGGTGAAGTCGCACACAATTACCACTCTTAGCGGCCACCTTTCTTTTCACAAGGCTACACTGGTGGCAAATAGTTTCAAGGTTTCTCACCTCTTTCATGATAATGCTGCACATTTTTTTATTTCCTTAGAAAAGGCAGCACAAAAACTATAATGCTGGTGGACCATAAACAAAACCATGGCATCGATATTGGCATGATGTGTCGCTGTCGCCCAATTTCAGGATTACAAGGGTGACACCATAAGCTCCAAATAATGACAATTCAAAGGAGGCGAAAATAAAGCCTTTCTTACTATGCCCATCCCCCTAAAAAATACAAAACTAAAAACACTGTTGTGATGGTGGATAGTTCTATTAAAAGCAAAACACGTGATCCAGAAGAGTTAACCACAGTTTCTATATGGCTCAGTCTTGGAGAGTTAATGCAGAACTCAAGCAGGGGTTTTAACCTCAAGTTCACGAACTCTACGGGAGGCTTTGGAAGAGGGAGACAGATTTGTGTCCACAAGCCTCTGAAATTGTCGGCAAAACTTTATGGGTGTACAAAAAGCACAGACCAGCTCCTCAATGGGATCTGAAGTTAGGAGTAACCAACAAATTATCAGTATTTTGTAAGAAACCTCTATCTAGCTATTGAAAAGTCTGACATACAATCAACTCTTATTTGTCATTTAATAAATGCTTTTCAAATGATGATAAAAGTCAAACCTTGTAAGTACTGATATGATGGTAAATCCAATAAAAAAGTAAGGTAAGTTATTTTGTCTGGATTTCTTATGTTTTTCCTTTCTCAAAGACTATCAGTGCTAAGAAGTAATCAACTGGAGTTTTCAAATGTCAATCTTAAGGCTAACTTTAAATAACTTCTGTAATTACAATGATAATATTGTCTGAATTGAAGGAGAAATTGGCTGCATGGAACTAGTATTTTAAACTCACTAAAAATTGTATTTCATTTACTGGTCATTCATAATTTCTCACATAAAACATACCAGAAAGATAACATAATTGTCCTGTGAGGAGTTGGTGAGTAAAAGTGTATAAGCTATTACATCCATATTTTGGCCAAATCATCAATTTCATGTTTCTGAAGGCACTATTTCATAGGTGTTCTTTTATTTAAGAAACTAGAGGCCTGGTGCACAAGATTCATGCACTGGGGAAGGGGAGAGGTGAGGGGGGTCCCTCAGCCTGGCCTGCGCCCTCTTGCAGTCCGGGACCCCTCAGGGGATGTCCGCCTGCCAGCTTAGGCCCGATCCCCGGGGCTCTAACAGTCTGGGACACCTTGCTCCTTACCTTCTGCCTGCAGAGGAGGCCAGAGAGGCTCCCGCTGTGCTCGCCAGCCGTGAGCCCAGCTTCTGGCTAAGCAGTGCTCCCTCTTATGGGAGTGCACTGACCTCCAGGGGGCAGCTCCTGTGTTCAGTGTCTGCACCCTGGTGGTCAGTGCGCATCATAGCAACCAGTAGTTCCACCATTTGGTCAATTTGCATATTATGCTTTTATTATATAGGATGTTGTAAAAAACAATTTCATTTACTCTCTATTCCCTATCTTAAACTTCCCACTTACATTTGATATTTCAATTCTAAAAAGAAAATAACTAATCCAACACTTAAAAATTGAATCAAAACCATAAACAATTTAGTGCCTGGACAAGAAGAACTCCAGAGGATGCAAAAATCATATAATGTAGGTAAAGAGACATGAACAAATAAAAAAAATTAAGTAAAATATCAAATGTGATAAAAGTGAGTAGTAAGACAATAAAAGATAAGTTTAAAGAAGACACATATTAGTTGGTGAAGTTATGGGGAAATGCAACTCATATGAATACTCCAAGATAGGTAGGACTCATACAAATAGAAAAATAAGCACATTCAAGTCAACAAAAGAAATTCAACCAAAAGCACAAAGAATATTCTAGGACAGGCAATTTGACTATAGTTTGAATGGGCTAATAATAAGGGAAGAACTTAAACTATTTTCCTATCCTTTCCTCTAAGGAAAAAATAGTTGTGGAAACTCTTCAAATACATTCAGTACTCTATGTTCAATGGATATTTTGTCCATTGGATGTTACATGCACCTAAACAGATTAAATTCTCCCAACCCCAATTGTGATAGACTTTATTCAGTTTCAGCATGAAATAATTAAATTATATAATAGTCACTTTTAATGATGCTCAGAATTTTTTTTTTAAATCTAAAATCTCAGAAAAAGAATGTACTATATTTTGGAAGTCTTGATACCAGTTTTGCATTATACCTCGGAATAAACTAAAACAACGTACCAATCTAGCTTCCCGTGCAGCTATAATAGTTTGAAACCACCACTAAGTTACTCTGTTTCATAAATAGAATCAGCAATGCTTCCTACAAACCCAGCTAAAAGGTAAACAGCAGGCCGTGAAGATTACCAAATTTTGAACTAATGTTAACTCTAATTCCAACCACAAATGAAAGTGAAATTCCAAGACAATAATTGTCATATGAATTTAGCTAGAATAACTGCTAAGAAGTGAATGGATATTCTTAAACACAGTGGCCAAAAAATTATAGCATAGCTACAAGAAAACACAGCAAAAGATGTAATGACCTGGTAGGAAATGAGCAGAACTAGGATCGTACTTTTTAATTAATGTATCTAAATTGAGACTAAAGATTAAGTAAAAAACAGTGGAAGTCTTGAAAATATAGGACACAAATCAAACAGTAATCTTTTGCGGGATACCATGGCAAAGAGGGTCACAGGTTCATTGACTGAATTTTTTTAAATTAATTTATATTCACAACACAACATTATGAAGAAGATAGGGTAGGTACTAATATCCCAACTTTTTGCAGATGGAGCAACTGAGGCTTAGGAAGGTTTGCCTAAGGCTCACAGATAATATATAGTAAAACAAGGGAATTTTGAATCCTAGTTCACATGTTCTTTCCATAATCACAGTGTTTCATATCAACATCAGCAATGTCATTATGAAATGTGAAAATCAGAAATATAGAGAATTCTTTCATAACTCTGATATTCTATAAATTTCTCAAAAGCAGGAAATAGATCTTGTTAATACTTTAACCTATTAAGCATCCAGCATAATGCTTGGCATATAGTAAGTGCTCCATGTTTAAAGAAGTGAATGATTAATTATAGTAACTACTAGAGGCCCAATGCATGAAGATTCGTACAAGAATGAGCCTTCCTCCTCCTGGCTGCCGGCACCACCTTTGCTCTGGCCTGGAGCCGCCTTTCCACCTTCCCACACTGCCCAGAGGCCCAGAGCAGCTGGGGCGGTGCGGAATGCCTGTGTCCCGCCCCGCCCCCGGCCGCTCAGTGCCTGTGTATGCTAATTAACCCACCACCATTGGTGGGTTAATTTGCATACTCACTCCTGATTGGCTGGTGGGCATCACAAAGGTATGGTCAATTTGCATCTTTCTCTTTTACTAGTGTAGATGGTATATCATATTTTTACTATGTCTGCTGTATTATGAAATCTTACTATTTTTCATCTATTATTTGATTTATGGTCCAAATCTGCGTAACAAGCCTTATTATGAGTCCTAACATAAATAAACACTTACTGTTCTTTCTGGTCCTCAATGTCTTACTGATCTGAGCTCTATTTTATGTATATATTCTATATCATCAACATAATATAATTTAGCTTCTATTTGTATCTTAGATCACTGATTATACATGTATTATATATCAACACTTAAACTCCCTAAAGTAAGATTTGTTTCAATGTCCTTTTGACTTAGTTATATTTTGTTAAGAAATGAAATCCTTGATTTAGTTAGTGAGGAAATTGCAGGCTCAATTTCACCATAAGTTCAATTCCTTATTATATCAAAGTAACTTGGCAGATTTTGAACCATAATAAATTTTATGCCAATCGTATTTGTGTCATGGTACTTGATGGTAAATTATCCTTAAAATAGAAATTCAGTTATTTAATATAAGCAACAATTCAACTTCTGAAATCACAAATAGAAATCACTGGTTTTTAGTCTTTCAGGGAACTCATCATCCATTATTTCATATAAAAACATGCATTTTTAAGCCACAGAAAACCTTGGAAGGTCTAATCCAGTTTTCATCAACCGCATTTTCAGGCTTTTTAAAAACCGATTTGCCTTCTCTTTTCATGAAATTTTAATAATACATACTGTTTACCTATCTATAACTATATGTGTATCTATGCTTTATACATAAAAAATATATTTTTCATTCCCAATTATTGTCACCACTGAGAAACATCACATTTTCCAGGTAAGGACATTGAAGCCCAGAAATATTGCATATTTGCCTAAAGCAATGCCAGAGGATCTTTTAGTTATTGGAACAAACAACTCAAAAATTATTAGAGAACTAACTAAGAAACTACTGGTTACCTAGACACCAATTATATACTCAATACAACTACAATTATCTTTTTATTTTCACAAGAGAACAGGCAAGGCATGTAACTTAAATTGGTCTATTTTGTGTCCTTTTATGTAACTTTTCATAGAAGTTGAAAAAAATGGCTAAATGGATTCTTACTATAGGAAAATAATGTTATCCCATACATCCCCAAAATGCCCTACCTCTTGTCTTTAAAACAACTTCTTAAAAACCTCTATTAACAAAAACAGTAGCAGAATTCAGAAATAAAAAGAAAATGATGCAGGAACACATTTCCAGAATTAAAATTCAAGTTCTTAAGAAAATAATTTACTGTATTAGAATAACTATTTTGAAATAAAAATGCCTATATATTTTCCTTCTAATTTCTGGACATATTTTTAACTGGCAAGTTATTTTGGACTAAGTAATTAGCATTATTAATATTCTTACCAGTTCTATCATATGACTCGTGGCATGTACGTGCAATTTCTGCCCCTAGCTCTAAATAATGACCAGCCTTGTTCCTGGAACCATCTGCTCCAAGTGCAAACATTCCCCCAGCAAAGCAGGCCAAATGTCCCATCTTCTTTTCCAGGTGCCCATTCTTCCATTCTCCAATAAAGGTAAGGCCTCCACGGGATTTCTTAATAAGATGTTTTTCTATAGCCTACAAGAAAGAGTAGATATTCAAAACTTCAGAAGCAAAATACTAGTGTTCAAACTTACTGCATCCTTCTGACTATAAAACCTTGTTAATATAAGACTCCATAAAGCAGTAACTTTCCCAAATTGGAAGGCTTAATTTACAATGAGTTTTGGAGTAATCAAGTTGTATATGAGCAAAGCAATACATGCCACAACTAGTTCAACTCCTGTGTATTTTTGTAAACAATTATAGAAAATTGATTCCCTAAAAGGTAAAGATATAAATTAGGAAATAATAACCTTTGCTTAATTTAAAAACAAACTAAAACTCTAAGTACTGATCAACAGCTAGAGTCAGAATTGTATATACTTTACAGTATATACAAAATATACAACTTTTAAAAAGTGATTAAAATCATTAAAGGGATATGTTTATACTAGATCAGAAACCAAGTAACATACTAAGTGGTTAACACACTATTCTATTTCACAGTTTTTGCTTGGAAATATCACATACAAGGGTTGCCAAGAATGAAACTTGTTCCAAATGTAAACTGCCACAACACTGTGGTATGAGGTTATATAAATATAGAACTGTGGTTAAGAGCTCAGGCTCTGGAGCCAGGCTGTTTAGTTCCAGGCTCCATCACTTACTGGTGCATCCTTCATAAAGTTACTTCAACTCTCAGTGCCTTGAAGTCCTCGTGTGTGAAGTGTAGTAAGGATTAAGTTACTTCACATATGTAAAAGGGTTAGAACAATGCCTGGCACGTGGGAAGTACTATATACTGTTTTGCCCTTATTATTTACCCAGAGGCTCTCAATATACACGTTCAATGGGTCATTTGAAAGAAGAAATGTTCATGGAAATGCATGTAAAGTCAGAAGTTTTTCTGGTCTCTATAGACAATAACTAAAAATAATTAAAATAATTGTTCATACATAAATGTTACAGTAAATTCTTCTATAATTTCTTTAAAATGCCACAATAAAGGAACACTTAATATAAGACTTTTATATTAAAAAACTTAAACTCTACAATGAATGCACATAATAAAATGCATATAAGATGTCCATCCGTCACTATCAAATACAATGTATATGCCATATGTTAAACAGGTAAGTGTTCTGAGCATAATTACCTCAATAGCATCATCATACATGTTTCTAGCCTCAAGGTCTGTTTTATCTGACATCAACCATGCTTTCAGTAAGTATTCATAAAAACTGTCTCCCAGCCCACCAACTGATGTATGATCTGTAACAAAGAGAAAAGAGAAGGATGGAGGTGGAGAAAAGAGAAGACAGAAGACAATTACATGTTTTTCAATTAAAATGACTATTTAAAAATTATGTTGACAGCTCTATTTCCAACATACTTCAAATTTAGTCCAGTAAGAGCATACTCCTCTACGTATACCCAATTTTCTAGAAAAATCTTCTTCTGCTGGGTGTATTTCACATACTTAGTAGTCTTCTTTTTCTTCAGTCACACAGTTTGCATAGTGTCACACATCCAAACATTTCCATTATTGAAAATAATTATCTTTGGTATATTAATTGTTTTACCTATATAAGCTATAAGGTTAAATGTAAGAGACATACTAAAATCTGATGTTAACCGAAAAGAGCTCATTTTTCTATAGATAGTGAATGGTGAATTCTGTGCAGTAGGCAGTAAATTAAAAGAAATCTACAAAGAAAAAAAAGCCCAAGAATTCCTTTGTAATGTCACCTTGCACAATATTAAGTTGTTGAATCAATATCCTTGATTACTATTTATATAGCTATTAGTATATATTTGTTTGTCCTAGGTATATTCTTATTTTTATAGATAAAATATCATCCATACTTTTAATCTTATCCGATTTACCAATATAATTCCCAAGGCAACCATACTCTTTTATTCCTGACTTTCTATAAACCCTACCCCACATCCTCAAGCTTTGTTTCAAAACTCACATCTTCCCTGCATGAAAAGAAAAATATCACATATTACATTCATATATTAGTTTTTCAAATTAGAGAAGAAAGGATGGACTATTCAGGTTTATGGAAACAACTGTCTATCTGGGAGAAAATGCATATTAATATTTATATCTACTGTGGATAAAATGCTATTACACAGCACCACATGGTTACAGAGAAATTGTTCATGAAAGGGGGATTCAATTGATGCAGCAAACTCCATTGTTATCTTAAGAAATTGCCACAGGATTCCCAACTTTCAGCAACCACCACCTGATAGTCAGCAGCCATCAATAAGAAGCCATTGTGGAGGATGTATTGATCAGGGGTGATATTAACTGTGGGAGAGAACTGAAGGCCTAATTAACTGAAGGGAAGAAGAAATGAAGGCCAGATCCTCAAAGGAGTTTGAATTTGGGGCATGGTGAGTTTGAGGTGCCAGTTGGATATATAAATGAATATGATAAACAGGCAATCAGATACGCAGAAATCCAGAGAGAGCACTAAGTTAGGGGTATACATTGGGGAGTCATCAATACATAAAATGGATTTGAGCCATGGGAGTTTACCCAAAGAGAATGGAATGATTAGAGGATATAAATGGTACTCTGGAGCATAATACTTAGAGAAGAGTCATCAAATAACATACAGGGTTTTGTAAAGCTCTGGCTATATTGTAGATCTCTGGAAAGAACAAATGAGCAGGAAAGTAAACAAGATTAAAAGTATAACAGAATTAAAGGAGGTGAACTAGTGAGGGAAAACAGGAAAAAGCAAAATCATGGCTTAGGAGAAATGTTTTTTGGATCCATGAATTATTGCCAGAGTTTATGGTTTAGCGGTATGTTACTCAGGTTATAGCATGTAGTCACAGTCCTGCTCAGAGGTTCTCTCCAACTCTTCTAAGCTATTGCTCCAGTGGAAGATTATCCTATATAATAAAAGCCTAATATGCAAATTGACCAAACAGCGGAATGACCGGTGGAACAACCAGTGGATATGACGTGCAATGACCACCAGGGGGAATACGCAGGAGCTGCCCCCAGCCCACAGGCCCCAGGCCAGCCAAGGTGGGTGCCAGCGGGGGGGCCCCCCAACCGCCCCGCCGGTCACCCCTCAGAGGGAGGCAGCCAGCGGCAGTGGCAGAGAGCAGGGCTGGTGAGCAGGCAGCGCCAGGCCTAGGGACCCTACCCATGCACGAATTTCATACACTGGGCCTCTAGTATGCTTAATAAATGAACACACAGCAGAAGCCTGAGATCCACGATAACTATGGAATTTATCACCCAGTAGTCTGACTTCTTACTTAAACCACTGAGACATGCCTGCTAGGTGTCGAATTCAATGAAACGTGACTCTCCAAGCTCCTTTTGATATTCAGAAATTGATAACACATTACAAAACACTACTAAATATCAATGATTCACATAATCTGTGTCAGCATGTCATGATTTACTAAAGTGTTTTATAGGAAATTCTAGATTAAAAACTAATATTTATATCATATGTTTAAAGTTTATGAAGCATTTTCAAATATATTATCTTAAAATATGATCCAAATGGTCATCCTATTAAATAAGTACAATTAGAACAGATGAAAAAACAAAGGCACAGAAAAGTTAAATAACATCTAAATTATTAAGTGGGAAATCCAGAATTAGTCTTCTAACTTCAAATATTTTACCCATTCTTGTTTTTCCCACTTTTTTATTTATTAGGGTAAAATTTAATAAATTAGTAATGACCAATTTCCTATATTTTCTTCACATCAATCATTAAATGGCATAGGCTAAGCATTGTACTTAGAAAATGAGTAAAAAAAAAATAAAGTAAAACCAGAAAAAATACTAATGATGTGGCTTTAAATCTAGGTTTCTTACCATACTCTTTTATATCTGTTGCCAAGAACTTTTCCTGAAGGTAATTACCAGTAATTATTCTCTGTGATTGCTATGTGCATGTCACAAACATTATCATTATTCTAATTACAATATAGTTAGCCAAAGCTGAATTGTTAAATTTCAGTTCAATTCACTGTTTTGCAGACTATTTATAGATATGACAGATGTATACTGCTCAAAGATAATAATGGAATTTGATGTACTTTTCAGAAGCTGATATAAAATATATAAAACATTAAAAGGAACAAATTGGACAATTTAGTAAGGGCTGCAGCTGCTAAAGGATATAAGAGCAACTCCCCTAGGATTTTAAAGACCCCTTGCCAATAACCATTGAATAGCTTTCTATAACATCCTCAAAATTAATACTGCTGAAAGTCAATGTATTCTGAAGAAGCAATTTCAATTTATTTGGGGGGGATGAAAGGATTATTTTTATTGCAATTCTTTATTGTGATGAAATAAATATAACAAGAAAGTGGATATTTTAACCATTTTACAAGTAGAAAAACTGAAGCTACAAGAGATTAGAAACTTGCCGAAGATAACAGCACTAGTAAATCTCAGGCTTAGACACTAACTGGGGGCTTCTCGTTCTACATGTAGTGTACTTACCACTACCTCAAGCAAAAGTTTCCACACAAATAATCTTTTAACAAAGCATCAGCTGTACTAGAAATACTTACACTGACCCCAGCGACCTGTTCTTGGGTTCAAATAATTTGGATAAAGACCATTTGGACGATCCATTTTCTGAAGTAGCCTCCGAATGTGCATGACCTAAAGAATGCAATTAACAAAAATAAATGTCATCATGGCTTTATACTTATCTAAGCTTTGTGTTTTTTCCTCACTCAGAACCTTCACCACCTCCCTTGCCTTTGTGTGTGTGTGTGTGTGTGTGTGTGTGTGTGTGTGTGTGTGGTGGTCAAGTAAAGCTACTATTTTTAAAGTGTCTCATTTTTATAATGACATATGATCATTATATAAAATCAAGCAACAATAAAAATACAAAGCAAAAAGCCACTGGAGTTTTGATGGCATTGAATTGATGGTACAGTTGGAGATGACTAAAATTCTTCTGATATTGTTTAACTATACATGAGCAGGACCTATCTCTCTCTACTAAGGTCCTCTTCAATAGTACTCAGTAATTTTGAACTTTATCTTTTGGTAGATTTATCTGCAGAAAACTTACATTTTTGTCCCTACCACATTTATATATATATATAAAAGCCTAAGCGACCATTACGACTAGTCGACCGGTAGCTATGATGATGCACTGACCACCAGGGGGCAGACGCTCAACACAGGAGCTGCCCCCTGGTGGTCAGCGAACTCCCACAGCCAACCTCCCACAGTCCCTCCCCCTACCAGCAGGCCCCGATAGGCCCCAATCGCTGACCAGGCTGAGGGACCTCACCCATGCATGAATTCGTGCCCCTGGCCTCTAGTAATGTATGTTTTTGTAAAATGACACTTTCTTGCCTCTTGTAGCTGATGCTGAGAAATGCTACGTATTTTTAACATCTATATTCAAAAATATATTAAGCTCTTATTTCTAATAATTTAAATGTAGACTGTCTTAATATTTTAGGTAGATAATCATATAATTTGTGATTAATTACTGTTTTTTTCCTTCCTTTTCAAGTCAATTCCATTCATGAACTTTTTGTTCATTTTGTTTTTCTTGCCTTACCATGCTAGCTAGGAATTTCAGCACAATGCTGAACAGAGATGACAATGAGATTTTTAAAAAGCCTACAAGTCATTAAAACTTCTCAAATAACAGTAAATATTTTAAATATGTTCTAAATAGAAAGGACATCTCTTTAGGTAATTTAAAAAGAAAAAGGCCAGAACTCTAATAAACATATTTCTAGAAAGGCAATCATTCTCTAAGCATCAAATCTTAGAGAATGTTTTTGTGAATGTTGTCAAATCTTTTTGTGAATGTTGAAGGACATTTTTTTTTTTTTTTAAATATGGAACTCTTCACGAATTTGCGTGTCATCCTTGTGCAGGGGCCATGCTAATCTTCTCTGTGTCATTCCAATGTTAGTGTATGTGCTGCCAAAGCAACTCTTTTATAACAAAAGAAAGAGAGCTAACCTTTTTGTAGTAAACCGGATCCCCTGTCAAGTAGCTAAGGTGGACAAACTCCATATGCAGTGTTCCAAATTCAGCAAGAATGCTGCTACCTGCAGATGCCCAGCCCCAGTTCCGCCCGACTCCACTAAGTGAAAGCAAAGAGAAAAGGAGAAGAATTAGAAAAAGACCAAAATATTTTTTAAATGAATACATACACTTTAAATAAATATCTCAGAAATTATTTATATCTATAATATTGAATGTAAACTATAATTGAAAAATAAAATTTAAAATATTACATCTAACACAATAGCTTATTTATAACTAAAATTTTACTTTATTATTAAAAAATTTTTGAATAGGTACTACATCCACATTTTAAAAATTAAAACATAGAAAAGCATATAGTAAACATATTTTACCCCAGAAATCTCATCTCTCTTCACACCACCAAGTCCCATAGATATCACTTTCATTAACTTATATGTTGGTACAGAATTTTTAATGCATATATAAGCAATCCAAATATATATTCTTATTTCCTTCCTTTTTTAAACAAAACATAGCAAAGTATATTTACTGCTCTGTACCTTGTATTTTAACTCTTAAGATGTACCTCAGTGGTCTTTACATCTTAGTTCATTAACAACTTTCTTTTTAAAGCTGCACAAAATTCCATGATAGTAATGACTTACAACTGGAATGCCCCACCCCAGAGGCCTATGAACATGTGTGAGAGCATTCATTCTGAGTTGTTTCAAACCCTGAAGGTGAAACTTGCATTTATTGTGCTGGGGCCAAAGATGCAATATCTGTAATGGCCAGGACAGTATCACACAATAAAGAACTGTCCAGTCCCAAATGTTAACAGTGCCAGTGTGAAAGCTACTATACTATGCAAACAGATATAATTTAATCCATACCCTATTGGTGGTCTGTCAGCATATTTCTAATATTTTGCTATTATGAAAACTTTTACAGTGAATAATCTTGTGTAGATTTCTTTTGTGCAGAAGTATTGCTAGGGTATCTTCTTGTCTTTTTTTTAGCCTGCCTTATAATTTTTATTGGAAGCCAGACAATATAAATGAAAAAATGTCAAGGCATTAAGCATTGTCTTCTAAGAAGGTTAAGTTTCTTGTGAAACACAGGTTGAGTAGAGGCAAATTACCTCCGTTTTAGGCTTTGTTAAGGGTAGTCTATTTCGGTTTTACCTCTACTCCTAAGGAGTGGCCCTCTGAGACTCAGCTGAAAGCCTGGGGTGTTTATCAAGAGATCTCCACCTTGCACCCTCAAACACGAACCTCTGTCTCCCCAGTACCATGTCACTTAAATTTTCTCCTTTGCCCACTAAAGGAAAAATTAAAAAAAAAAAAAAAAAAAGCGGGGCGAAAAAAAGGAAAAATTAAAAAAAAAAAAATTTTTCTCCTTTGCCCACTAGCCTCCAGATGCTGTTTTCTTGCTGGATTTCCTTGAGTCTTGCCTCATGCATGTGCAATCACAGAATCAGCCAACAACTTGAGGAAAATCTGTACATAAATTTTTGAGCGTTTCCTCTGCAATTCCTTCCTGTCTTGAGACTTTGTGCCCCAAGTCTCATTCATTTTGGCAGCTCCAGGACCTGATCACCAGGCCTCCTCTGCCCCATGTTAGGCTTGACCTCTTGCTCTGTACCGTGACTTGGAAAATGCCCTGGGGGGGGAAAGCCAATGTTTATACGGAGATGATCTTAGGAAATCCCACCTGAGTTAGTTGCTCTATAATGCCCCCAAACCATTTGGTTAAGCGTTTATGATTGTTTTTGGTGGTAGGGTTAGTCTGATATAAGTTATTCCATGGTTGGAACTGGAAGTCTAGATTAATTATTCAAGTAGCAGGTTATTCTTACTAGATCTCTAAACCATTCTCCAGGGTCTTTTCTACTTTGGGAACAAAGTAAAAATGTAAGTCTTTCTCTCATGTTATACCCACTTGTATAGTGACAATTCAATATGCCATATTTTATTCATCTGTGTGGGGAAACATTAAAATAGTTCTCAAGCCCAAGAGGTCACCGGTTTGATTTCTGGTCAGGGCACATGCCCAGGGTGTGGGCCTGATCCCCAGTAGGGGGCATGCAGAAGGCAGCCAATCAATGATATTTCTCTCTCATGGATGTTCTATCTCTCTATTCATTTTCCTCTCTCTCTTGAAAAAAAAAAAAAAGTTACCAATACATGATCACTATCTCATTTAACGTTCTTTAATTAGCTGGTGCAGTTTTTACACTATCTTTGAAAATAATATGGTACCAGTAACGGGTTTTTGTGTGCTAGAAGTGAGAATCAAGGAAGAAATAATGATAAATATTAGTAACTACATAGGACAGTCATTCATTCCCAAATAGTAAGTGCCTACTATCCTCCAGGAGATGTAATACTGAATCTGACATATAACATTCCTGCTCCCATAAAAATAAGACCATTTATTTATTTATTTATTTATTTTGGGGGGGGGTGTTGTTGTTATTGTTGTTAATCCTCACCTGAGGATATTTTTTCCATTGATTTTTAGGGAGAGTGAAAGGGAGAGGGAAAGACAGAGAGAAACATTGACATGAGAGAAACACATCAATTGGTTGCCTCCTGCAAGTGCCCCACCAGGGCCCAAGCCAGGGAGGAGCCTGCAAACAAGGTATGTGCCTTTGACTGGAATCGAACCCAGGACCCTCTGGTCCGCAGGCCGATGCTCTATCTACTGAGCCAAACTGGCTAGGCAATAAGACCATTTTAAATAGTGGTATTTGTTATGAAGAAAATTAAATAGAAAAACAGAATAGTGGGTACTAGTGAAGGTGAGTTAGCAGGCAGGCTCTTTATGTATAATGTTCAGAGAAAGTGCTTCTGAAAAGACACAATCTGACTGAGAACTGAATGATGTGAGAAGGAGCAAGAGATGACTAGATCTGGTAGAAGATAATTCCCATTAAAGAAACAGCAAATGCATAAATTAAATAAAAACCCCAATAGATAAATTAAAATAGAATTCCACAACAAGAATACCCACATACAAATAGAACTTACCTTTTCAGATTCACCATTGCCCAGGGAATCCCAGTCGGTGTGTTAAAGGCAGGAAGGAGCTTCTCAGCCAATTGGACTGCTTTAATCTTGAATATCTGAGATAAAAACATGAATATTCATAAATTATAGTAATCAACTCATGAATTGCAGCCATCACCATATGCTGGTCTCTCATACAATGCATACTGAAATGTACTGGATACATGCAAGTACAGGGTGAAACTGACATCTCTAAGGTACCATGTAGCATATACCGCAACCAGGGAAAATGTACATTGGATACTGAGGAAAGCTACCCAATGTGCAATGGGCTGAAATTACAATTAATTGAAAGATGAGGATATGGTTTTGATAGTATCTGTATTTTCAGCTGGCAAAGATCTAAGAAAAAACATTAGGCTATGAGATGTTCATCCATGGTATACAAGCTTAGTATAAACATCAAAACAAAAGAAAAAGACACAACCCTATTTGGATAAATACCCTTGAAGTACTTTAAGTACATTTATGCCTCAACATTTTCCATCAAAGTTTAATCAATTTATTAAAGTAAAAGAAAACATTTGAGTTCACACTCCAAGTTTCATTTGAGATTTATAAATGATTCACCCCTTGGTCCCAATTGCTGCTATTTTTGGTACCTGAAACAATCAATTACCTAAATATCAGTGTTTCTAAACTTTTAAAATCGTGTACTATTACAAAAATATACATGGTAAGACTTCAAATATCCTTAGCATATCAAAATAGATAGATCTGTGTACACTACTGTGGAACTATTGACTTACAGGCTCCAAACTGAGATTGGATCATAATACCTCATTAGGAAAAGTGGCACGTTCTTCTATATGCCTCAAGTCTATCCTTTCAAATTGATTTCAAATTGATGGGTTATTTACAGCATTCTAACTGACTGGATATATGAAAAACACACACACGCACACACACACACACACACACACACACACACACAACAAGCACATTTTTCCTAGTTAAAATATATCAAACTTATGTTTATAGTTGTACAACATTCTATAGTAAGAGATGTATGAATTTATTCAACCATCCCCCCTTCATGGGCTTTTCAAATACTGGTTACTACAAACACACTACTGCAATGAAATATCCTTCTGAGTATACCTTATGTATCCACATTGTTACTTTTAGAAAATATATTTCTAAATGGATAACTGGTTCAAAGAGAATTTAAAATTTTTGTTTTAATCCTCACCCAAAGATATTTTCCCATTGATTTGTAAAGAGAGTGGAAGAGAGAGGGAAAGACAGAAATATTGATGTGAGAGAAACACATCTCTTGCACAAGCCCCGACCAGGGCTCAGGCTGGGGAGGAGCCTGCAACCAAGGTATGTGCCCTTGACCCAGAATCGAACCCAGGACCCTTCAGTCTGGCAGGCCAATGCTCCATCCACTGAGCCAAACCGGCTAGGGAAAGAATTTTAAGTTTTAAATGTTTACTTGACATTGCAAAATTATTTTTCAAAAATTGTATCATGTGTATTCCCTCCAACCGCTTCTTTACATTTAAAGTGGGTGCATTTAATTGTATGTATGTTGACGTCAACAAAGATGCTTAAAATAAGTAATCTGGGCCTTGAAGTTCTTCACCAGGCAGAAGTGGAAGGATAAGCTAAACTTTAGGCAGAAAATTATGGCATAGCTCTATAAAAATACAGGGAAATGAAACAATGTGGTCTGAATATAGTGTCATGTATACAGAACTGGGGGCTTCTCTTCTCTTGCTCACTCCTTCCTGGATTTCACCCCTAAATTTCTAGCTCCTGTGGTAGGTGACTCGAAACCCTTCTGATCTGTCAAACCAGTAATCATAACCATAACCATCAACTATGAATTGGTATTAGTTCTGTGACTTTAAAGTTGTAGAATGAGTACAAAAGTGTAGATGAACTCTTACAGTTAAGAGGAAAACGTTGGAGAGTATATTTTAAAATGTTATCTGGGTCAGCAAGGCATAGTGGAATGTTTGTTCAAGTACCAGCACATCGGTAGAAAGTGAAAGTGTGGAATTTTCAATGAAAATAGCAGCAATTTTTGGAGCAAAATTAGGTTTTCAAAGAATAAAATGAGAATCAGTGCAGTAGGACAATAATGACTAATATTTAAAACAGGAAAAAATAATACTCAACATCCCTTTTTTCTTTAACTCAGAATTTTTCTTAAAGGACTTTAGTTTAAAAAAAGGATATTCTATTGACCTTACCCCACAGACAATACAGTACTATTTGTGTTTTGGTAAGGAAAGATTTTGGTGGCGGTGTTCCTTTTATTTTGTTTTTATTATCTGTGAAATATGTATTAAACTTGACATAACCACTTCTCTACCCATTCTGACAGATTTCAGATGCAGTTATCCACATAAATTATGTTATTATCTTATTCAGGAAGGAATGCCACTTTGATAACCAATAAAAAATGAGAAGAGACAATCCTGTAAAAGGTATGCCATATATTTGAGGATAGAAGTAAACATAATAAATCATCAAGATTTTTAAACTTGTGAATATTTAATATAAATAGCCTTGTTCTAAGAAAATAAAATGATAAAGTTTCATATTTATGAGATTAATAAATCAACAGGAGAGGAACGCTTTATCAGTTTGACATATGACCCTCATTTGGTTCTTATACCAGAACTCAGAACGCATGTAAAACGTTCTATAAGAGAGGCATTTTGCCATCTTATAAGTTACAGGTAATTTTCTGGCTTATATGAGACATAGGGAGTTGTTGTCTATCTGGTATTAGAATACTGTCATATCCAAATTATTTTTCTATGTTTTATTTCTTTTTAGCCGACCTCAGGGACTCATTGTTGGTTTCTAAAACATATGGATTAGAGCTTTCCATGTAAAATGATCAAGGAGAAAAGTAAAATGGTCAGTAATATTCTACTGTATGAGAAAGTCACAAAAGTAAAACATGTTCTCTTTACTTTATGAGTAGACTATATCCTAAAAAATTAATATATATCCATTTAAAAATAAACAAAAGGATTCCTATTACTAACACAGAATACTTACCACACAGGAAAAAGTCAAAGTAGAAGAAAAGCAAAGTAATATCTACTGAGTCAGGTACTATGCTAGGCACTGTCATGTAACTTAACCTCACAACTCTCAAGGGAACTCTCACATTGTCATAGATTAAGAAACTTCAATTATAGAAGGTAAATGCCTTGCCAAATATCATTACGAAAGAGAGGCAGAGTAGGAATTCAACCTCTAACTCCAAATCATATGTACTTTCCTCCACAAAATAGCAAAAATAGAAATAATGGTAACATCATATGCCTTTCACCATGTTAGTGTTTTCCAATAACAGCAACCAAAATTTCAACATTCTGCTTCGACTTTCAGGTGGGGAGCCCAGTGTGAACAGCCAAGGCTGATATTTCTCTTTCATGTGCTGTTCATAATTAATTTCGAATCCTATGCCTTTTGGTAGGAAAATTAATCAAGTATGCCAATTACACAAATTATTTAGTACTTCTACATAATCAGATAACCATAAAGGTAAAAAGAAAAATGTGCTCCTTTCTCAAGAGAATTGGAAAAAAAAATCTGAAATTGAAGGCACCAAAAGAGTTCATTTTCTTCCTCCCTTTATTGTTTAATGTCACCCCAGAAGCTGCTGAAGTCAAGAGTCTGAGCCCAGAGATATGACTGGAGTGGGCAGGAATGTCCTAGAGCAGTTGGAACCAACATGAGGAAAGTAAGGCCAACCGAGCAAAGGGAGTCAAGTCCCAGATCAGTCCATGTGAAGAAGATGTACTCAACAAGGCAACAGCCTGGCGAGATCAGGAAAGTATTTTCATACAGCAAGACTCAGCCAATAGGGAAATAAAGGATGTTTCTCTCTCTCCCTCCCTCCCTCTCTCTAAAAATATCCTCAGGTAAGGATTAAAAAAAAAGAATAAATGTGAACTGAAGAAGTGGCTATAGAAAGATAAGTTGGAGGTATAACGGAGTTACATAATAAAGTCTGACAGTAAAATTACAAATTAAATCAATATTATGTATCTAACATTTCTATTAAACACCGACATCTTCAAACATATTGCTTCTAAAAGAATTATAGAAGAGGAATAGCTCACTCTTTATACAAGCATGCAACACAGATGAAATATCTAAATACAAGCATATGAAATCATAAAAATCCAGAAGGAAAATGGGAATTTTTGTTTTGTAATAACACAAACATGGGGAAGGCTTTCTAATAACATCTTGAAGCCATAAAGGTTCAAAAAATCCTAAAAATGATGATTTTAAAGTTTATCACAAAAAACTAAAGACAGCACAGAAATCCATGTTTTAAAACACATAACAAAAGATGAATTTTCTTAAATTTACAAAGAGTTCTCACAAACTAATGGAATATATGGGTTAAGTAGTTTCTCAAAAAACAAAATATAAATTACTTATAGCTTCCTTCCCTTAGTTTCTCTCTCTCCCACTATCCAATTCCATTCTTTATTCCATCTGAGTAGTGGAATTTCCCACATCCACTTCTCCATCACCGTAAGACTCCACTGTGTCTGTGTGTATTACACCAAGACTTCCAGAAAGAGAACTCAGAGTTGTTTTATTTTGTTTTTTAAGTTTAGAGCAAAAAACTGTAGTCAATTTCCAGACAGTTTTAATAATTAATTTTTGGTCTTGGGAGGATCCATATTCAATCTTTATGATTCATCCTTTATTATGATCTTATTCATTCCCCCCCTCCCTTTGTTTCGACATGTAATTAATTATAGCAGCAGCCACCTGAAGAAGGATCGCTCCTGCAAAGGAGACGTGGTGTATGTAAAGTTAAGATCTGTGATGGATTTATGTTCTCAAAATGAAAAACTCACTATTCCCAAGGAACAGTCCTACTTGTATCCTCCAGTTCTTTCATCAAACCTTAGTTTAATACTGACAATTAAGAAAATGTTATGCTGCTGGGGAAATCTTTCATTTTATTAAGTAAGTTCCATTCACAGCCCCTTCCCCAAACCAAACGTATTACTTGATTTTGCTCACCTCCTCTCCTGAAAGGTAATATGCTGCGAGTAGGCCTCCAATAAATCGAATGTTGACTTCAAACACAGACACCTCTGAATTCTGTGAAAATATATTGAAAATATTCACATATATGTAAAACTTTATAGTTTTCAATACTTCGTAAGTTTCTTGCAAACATCCTGTGGAGAATGTTTTTCCACTTTCTACATCTTCATCTCTCCCCTCCCATTTGGTAATGTTATTGCAACTCCTCCACTACTGTCCCTGCTACTTCCTAACTGCCTAGAACCGTGGTCGGCAAACTGTGGCTCACGAGCCACACGCGGCTCTTTGGCCCCTTGAGTGTGGCTCTTCCTAAGCCTTAGGAGTACCCTAATTAAGTTAATAACAATGTACCTACCTATACAGTTTAAGTTTAAAAAATTTGGCTCTCAAAAGAAACTTCAATCGTTGTACTATTGATATTTGGCTCTGTTGACTAATGAGTTTGCCAACCACTGGCCTAGAACAATGGGCCATTTTCATGTATCTTACATATCATTGTGAAATTATCTAAGTATTTGATACTGTTGACTATTCTCTCCTTGAAAGCTTCTACTTCCTGTAATTAGCTACTTCTGGAATTAGCACTCTCCACTGGTCCTTTTCCTTGTTCTAATCAGTACAGAATAATACTCATTTTCACTTCTATCTCTCCTCATGAATTTTAAATATTTTTCCTAGTATATAACTTAATAAATGTTAAAAGAGGCACACACACAAAAAAATGGTAGGATGATGGATTATTCAATTAATAATATTGAGAAAATGGCTCCTAGGTAAGAAATCAATGTGGAAAACCATTTCACAAACATACAAAAATATCACAACAAAAAATTAGAAGAAAATGTGACTATATGTAGACATCCTTGAAAAAGAAGGTACTTTGTAAGCATTAAATCAATAGTATTGATAATAAATGATGACAGAAAGACTTGAATTTCCCCAAGATGCAAATTACTAATGAGAAAAAAAATATGAACAAAATTAATAAGGAGGAAATTTTGTACAAATATAGCAAATATTAATAACCTTACTACACTGAGTCTATGTTTGCTATGAATATAGGTACTGCTGAGAAAAATTCTAACATATGGAAAGAAAAGTAAGTGGCAGAAAGCATGACTAAAGAATTCACAGAATATACACAATTGACCAATATAAAGATAACATGTATGATTTTTTTAGTAAAAATTAAAAGGAAATATTTATTACCTTAAAGTCCTCCAAATATTAATAGACAGAATACATACAGCATTTGATACCACAAGTATGTTTCTCCAATATAGAATTTTCACAATACAATGTTATTTTTAATAACATAACTATCATCATACCCATCCTCAAAAGCAAAGTGCTTTGTATTACTCCATATCATACATTCCCAATATACAGCACACTGCAATAGAAATTCACAAATATATAGAGGAAGGGAAAGAGGGAGGGCAGGCCTCTATCACCTTAGTAATCTTCTAGCCAGTTTTCCTGATTTCATCCTTACCCTTCGGCTTACACTCTATACAGCATCCTATAGCTGAGTGAACCTTTTAAATCCTAAGTCAGTTTAGGCTACTATTCCGTGGCAAATTCTTACAATGACTTCTGGCTACATTCAGAGTACAATGACTAATAAGATCCAACATAATCAGATCCCCATTTCTCTGACATCATCTCCTTCCAATATTCCTTTGACTCACTTTTTTATTACCAAATGGGTGTACTTACTGTTCCAGAATTGCCAAACTCCTGTGTCAATCTTTACACTGTACTTTACCTGAAGGTCTTTCTGACAACACAATATAAAATAGTGAAATAATCCTCACCACTAATATCTTTACCATGTTACCATCTGATTACTATATAATTATTTACTTGTAAAATTTATACCTTCCCTCACAAGAGAGACAGAAGAGAAGTTCTAGAGAATAGGAAGAGAATGGGAAATAGGCATTATTCAAAGGAGTAATGACTGAGAATCTTCCAAAATTGATGAAAACATAAATCCTCAGGCTGATAAAACACTATGAATCCTTTAAAGAATAAAAGACACATGGTAATGGGAATTACACTACAACAAAGCAAAAAGTAAAATATTTAAACAGGGGGCAAAAAGACATTATCTTTGAAAAATGAGACACTTTTTAACAGCATAACAGAAACTGAAAGACAATGGAACTATATCTTTAGAAAATGAAAAGAAGATAATCATCAACCTCTAATTCTATATTCAGCTATAATATCTATTAGGAGAGAGCCTTACTTATGTTCACACAGTTTCTGTTGGGTCTCCTCTCAGAAATGTCACCATAACAGTCCTTCAATAACTACCCCATGTAAAATAGCTCTACTTACTCTAATCCTACTTACTCTTTATTGCTTTCCACAGCACTTATCACCAATGGATATATTATGTATAACTTGGAATATTTTTTTATTGTGTGAAAGATGTTATAAATGGAGTCATTTCAAAATGGAGTCAGAGTTGCCATCCCAGAGGAACTACCTGGCATGTCTTACTCCTCAAACCTTTGGAATATTTTAACTGGACAAAAATAACCTCTAAACTGGGTGAAACCAACATTATATCCCAAACAGCTATTTGTAAAGCTAACAGAAAAGCAGAAATCCTGACTTCAAGGATTGAAAATTAAGGACATTTTTTAGAATTAACACTACCATGTGTATATAGCTAGAGAATAACTCAGCTTTTTAGCACCAACATACTAGTACTTGTAAATTCCTTCCTTCCAATCATATAATTATTTTCCTTTCCTTTCTCATAAAATCCCTTGCCTTCCCTCCTAATTGGAACATAACTTGGGTTTCTGCCTGAATTCTTTCTTATCTCAAGTAAACACTTGTTGCCTCTCACTTTAGCTTTTTATTTTTAGGTTAACAACTGTTTTTCTCCCAAAACTAGAATATAAACTCAAGAAAGAGATAAGACTATGTTTTGTTCATTTATTTTTTCATGAAATCTAGAACAGTGTCTTTTACAGAGGAAGTGTGGTAGGCAGTTATACAGATGAGCAGAGCAAGGATGATGGGCTATGTACAGGTCTCCAAGGTAGAAATCCCCAGGTGCCTAGCAAAGGACAAGTGTAGCCTGGGACCTTGCCCCCAGGGTGACCTTTCCTCCCCTAGCATATCACTGGTCATGCAGTTTGGATCCCCTAAACTTTTGTCCCTAGAGGTTATATCTAGGCCTCAGTTGTGTTTCAGCTCCAGGCCCAGAAAAGCAGCAAAACCAGACAAACGATGCCACAGCTGATCTCAGGACTGGCTGCGTTGAATGATTCCCTGCCCCTGGCACCGACCAATCAATTAGTGGAGACCCTGACCCTTGAAAGCACACACCTGGAAAGCTGATGAATATTCTACTGAGATATTCCCCTGGGACCTCCTCTAAAATCTCTACCTTTAAGACCTTTAGGACAGAGCATCCAGCTCGCTCTCCCTCTCAGAAGCACACCTGAGCCTTTCCCCTGGTCTTCCTCCTCTCCTCATTTGCCAGTTGGCTGCCTTATAGGCTATGCCAATAGGAGGTTTACTAAGATGACACAAGGCTAGAGGAAGGAGAAGGGACTTATTCCATCTCTGGTTTCTGACAGTGTCGTCACCCAGGCAGTGGCCATTAGTTCCAGGTTACAGTTCCCCTGCCATACATACACAATCTCCCAATCAGCTTCATTACAGCCCTTAGCAATACCAAACACTAGCTAGGTACCCGCTCCTCAGAAGTCTGAAACCTAGCTCTAAGAAAGTCCTCCTAAGATCCCAGAAACAAGAGTCCTTAAATACTAAATTTTAATTATCCTAATCTCTTCACATTGTTCTCAAAGTCCCAGGGGTAGCAGCTGTTTACTGTAGGTAATACTTCTTGTGATACCACAATGTCCTCTTTTTGCCTTTTCAGTTCCCCATAATTTGGTTAATAATACTAAGCAGTAAATTCTCTAACTAAAATAAATAGCATAGTTCTGGTTCCTGATAGAGCCAAATGATAAAAACGATATGCTAGCTAATTATTTGGCATAATAAAGCTGTCACATTAATGAACAAGAGTATCTGATATTGCACCAATGTCAATTCTCCCATCTATAAATTGAATGCAATCATCACCAAAATTTCAACAGTATTCCAGAGCTGAAAAGAACAGAGAGCTGAGAATTAAGGTAATTTCCTAGAAGAAGATTAGATATTAAGATTCACATATAGACATCAAGCTTCTTACAAAAATATTGTAATTAAGACAGTTTAATAATGGGATAAAGAAAAAAGCCAATAGAAAACAAAAGACTAATATAACTAATGTGGCATGTATAAATAGTGGGGAAATAAATGGTACAAGGATCAGCTGATGGTAGCTTATCTCACCCTGCATAAAAAAATCAATTCCATATGAATTTAAAGACCTAAATGCAAAAGCAAACATTAAATATTTAGAATTAAACATAGTAATATATCTTCATGACCCTGGAGAAGTGCTTTCTTAAACAAGATACAGGAAGTACAATCTATAAGGGCTACATAGCCAAAAGAGAGGGGGAAAAAAAAAAGACTATTATTTCTCAGCCTCTCTTTACTAGGGTTGGGTCATATGAGTAAGAGCTACTCAATGGTATTCAAGCAAAAATAGGGTAATCAACTCCCCAGAAGTGTTCTTGAAGAACGGTTGCATACCTTTCTCTATCCCTTCCTCTTTTCTGTACCTGGAAGGTTTATCCACCTTATCTTGAGGAGCCACATTATACCATGAGTTTGAAGCTATATACTTGACAGAGTAACAAGACAAAGAATCCCAGGACTTTGATGCTCAAGGAGCTACCCAAATCTGCCCTGAACAGCTCATCTCTGTACTTAATCTGAATGAAATGAACATTTATCATGTTGAAGATATTTTATATTAGGTTTTCTGCCATCATAGCCAAACCTAACCCTACCTGATAACAAAAATTATTCTAAATAAAATATGTCCGAAATGCTAGAATAATATAAAATAAAATAATCAGCTTTTCTAGGTTAGTATCAGGAAAGGCATCAGAAAAAAAAATTTTTTTTGGATTTAAATCACAACTAGAATAATGCAGGGTCTGCCAAAGAGAAAAACACAGAGAAAGAATGACTTCTGACTACAGTCAGAGAAACAGCAGGCACAAATACATGAAAAATGATAATGAAGACAACAAAAAGTCCACATTTCTTTGAGATGAAGAATGGTAATGAAAAAATGCTACCATTTACTGAGCACTTTATATGTACCAGATTATCTCAAATAATCCTCACAATATTGCAATGGGATAGTATTTTATGATGGTTCAGAAAGAATAAGAAATTTTCCCAAGACACACAGCTAGAATGTAGCTGTGCTGGGCTTCAAACCTAAACAGTACCATTTAACAACTGAGCCACCCCTACCAGGCATGTGCCCTGACTGGGAACCAAACTGACAACCCTTTGGTGCACAAGACAAAGCCCAACCAGCTGAGCCACACTGGCCAGAGCCCAAATAGTTCAATCTTTTAAAAAATAATAAAAGTTATTATTTACAGCTTATGCTTTCCTCATAGTTCTAGCTCAATATGTTTTCCACCTAACTATTTATTGCCTTAACACAGTGCCTCAAATGATAAGGGCAAGAAAAGTACAAGGAAGATGGTGAGAATGTGTATTTTATGCAAAAATTAAATAACAACTGATAATCCCAAAAGAAAAAAAGGGGACTTGGGATTTCCTTAAACTACTAGTAAAGTGCTCAAAACTATTAGGGTTTGACACTGTGTCTTTTCAGTCAATCGAAGAAATTATCAACTGTATACTCACCACACTAAAATCAAGACTGTCTTCAATCCATTTTTTACCATCTCGGAATTCATCATGGAGTCCCATGATATAAAGGGTATCCAAAGCATCTACTATGGTAGCACCCATTTGTGAACTTCCTATATTTGAAGAGGAAAAACTGTCATTAAAAAGATGGCCTTCCCATAAGGCCTATTGTAATATTTTATACTAGAGGCCCAATGCACAAAAATTCATGCAAGAATAGGCCTTCCCTCCAACACCCAGAACCCAGGCTTCCCTTCTCCGGCTGCCCACAGGCAACCCAGGACCCAGGCTGGCTTGGGCCACCTGCAGGCACCCGGGACCTGGCTGGCTTCCCTCTGCCCCGGCTTCATCAGGAAGGACATCCAGAATGATGTCTGGAAGATGTCCGGTCTAATTAGCATATTACCCTTTTATTATTACAAATATAAAAGGACAATAAAAGTAGGAATATTAGGACCCAAAAGAATAACCAACGTGGTTCACTTTTCTGTAAGAATAGATAATATACATTGTTTAATATATCTTCCTAAAGATGGCACATTGACAACTAATAAGATTTTTTAAAAAACCAAAATTATAATTATCCTTACTTTTCTTCTTGGTCATAATATGAGAGCTATCTATTTAACTAAATTAGGTTAAATAAAAAAGGATTAACTTAAGAAATGGGGAGGTTGATTCAAGATAACAAGCTAAATCATAAGACTGTTAGGGATGGAAGAGAGAAATCAAATAGTGGGGACTTGCTATAGTTCTAAGAAATATTAATCATGCTCTGTTAACCATGATTAAAGAAAGCACATTCTGACCTGTCTGGAGTTGTAGGCCCCCAGACTTGGGAGTTAACACTTGGATTGCGGGAAACGAGTTAAGTCGGCTCGCGTGAATTGGATTGCGGGAAATTAGCAACCTTCTTGGGAAACAATGGAATCCTGGAGGCATTCCCCCCCACTGCCTGTAATCTGTAACTATTTTACCCATTTTTATTCCATTTGCATACCCATTCTTATTCCTTTTGCCTAATTCCACACATAATCTTTGTCTTTCTTCCCAATATAAGTAGCAGGCTTATGGGGGCAGAGGAGCAGAGCAGATTTTTGTGGATGACCATGCTGCCAGCAATATTAGAAAGTAAACACTAGAAAATAAAAATGCTCATATACGATTCAACCCTGTCTCTGCTTAATTGGCTTAAGTAGTGATAGGCAGTCCAGACCTATTTATTGTCCGGTTTCAAGACAACGATGCTCTTCTGGTACAAATTCATAGAAAAGGCAAAATATCTATTTAAAAATAATAATACAAGTACAAGGTTAGACAATCATGGAACAGAAATTGCAATAATCCTTAACAATCAAAAAGCAGGTTGATCATACTGAAAAAGGAAGCCATAAATCAAATGTGAGTAGAGAAAATCAAAATAATAAGATTTACCCATCTACAAGAAAGAGATAATCCTAATCTTAAAGGAAATGTTTCCACGAGGTAGGAACTAATTCAAAAAATCTAGCTGAGCCTGGCTGGCATGCCTCAGTGGTTGAGCATCGACCCATGGACCAGTTCATGGTTGGATTCCCAGTCAGAGCACATGCCCAGGTTACAGGCCTGATCCCCAGTAGGGGACATGCAGGAGGCAGCCAATCAATGATTCCCTTTCATCATTGATGTTTCTATCTCTCGCTCTCCGTCTCCTTTCCTCTCCAAAATCAATAAAAATATTTTTTTTTAAAAAGCTAGCTGATACCAAAACTAGATACTAAAAACACATGATAAGAATCAAGCCAATCTTACTAATGAATATAATCGCAAGATTCCTGAATAAAATATTAGCAAACAAACATAGTAGCACAGAAAAAAAATAAAAGGGAGCAAATGGGTCCTCCCCAACCCCAGGAATGCAATTATTATTTCTATCTTCTGAGAATGAAAATCATCCACACAGCTTACTATCTACATTAACATGACTTTATTATTATACTGTCTTCATCAAGAGTTTACTGTTCCAGGAGTTTCTTGCTCAGAATGATGAAAGTTGCAAAATAATTTTATTGTTCACTCCAGGAACTTCCTGAGAGACCCATCAACTCTTCAACAGAAAGTATCACAAGATGGATTACACGCCAAAGCTCTGAACTCTTTGCCTCCAAATTTCCTGCTTACCAATCCTAAATTATTATATCATGATCCTTATCTGATCATCATAAACAAGCCTCCTCCAATTAAAAGGCCCATCTAAAAAAAACAGATTTTAAATCTCAATAAACATCTCAACTTTTTCCTTCCCCATCTGACAGGCTACTAAGGCTCTGCTGAGGTAGTGATCTACTTTACAAAGTAAGCATTAAACAAAGATAAAGTTTTATCTTAACAAGTTATCTGGTGATATTTTAGGAATCAACATTTGACATTACTTAATTTACTAGTCTTTCTTTTCTTTACTTTTTTCTTCTGGTCCTTTCACTACTGGGTAAATAGTATTTTCTTCTGAAAGTTTATAGCCATACAACCGTAATAGAAAAAAATTTTTTAGTAAATTAATTAAAGCATATCTGAAAATCTCAAAAAAAAGTGACAGGCTTGCGTTTGAAAAAAATTAATGCTTTGATTTAGTAAAATAAATAAAACTATACAAATTTGTTCTTATAATGGTTATCCTTCTTCACTTACATCACATTTTCTTATTCATGTGCTCCTAATATTTTTTCAACTTATCAAGTATCCTATATAATAAAAGGCTAATATGCAAATCAACCGAACGGCAGAACAACCGGTCGCTATGATGTGCACTGACTACCAGGGGGCAGACGGTCAATGCAGGAGCTGCCCCCTGTGGTCAGTGTGCTCCCACAGGGAGCGCTGCTCAGCCAGAAGCTGGGCTCACAGCTGGTGAGCACAGCGGTGGTGGTGGGAGCCTCTTCCGCCTCCACAGCAACAATAAGGATGTCTGACAGACAGCTTAGGCCTGCTCCCTGTGGGTTCCTGGACTGTGAGAGGGCGCAGGCCAGGCTGAGGGATCCCCTGCCCCTACCTGCGAGTGCACAAATTTTGTGCACCAGGCCTCTAGTATCTTGATAACAAGACAAGTACTCCACCACACTCTGGTAAATTCCTTAGTCTTCTCCCAACTCCATGTTGATATTAACTAGAATGTTCTGAGTTATTACAGACATATTTTCACTTTTCTTGTTCCTCAGATTTTATTAAGATAACAAAAGCTTTATTAAGCAATTTAATCACCCATATATCCCGATCTCTTCCATAATCACTTATTTATCTCTTTAGTATTTTGTCCAAAATATTTATCATGCTTATTTTAAATCCTTAAGGAGAGTACCAGTTTTTGTTCTTATTTCAAAGTTTATAGGTAGTTTTAGGTTTGTGCCATTGGCTAAAAGCCCCAAGGCACAGACAGGCAAAATTATTAAAAGATACATGCAGCTAATTTTGACTACTAAAACTTCTGCAGATTACATTTTCCACTTTGTCTACCATTTCACTGTCATTTTCTTCTCACACTGGATTTTTCCTGTGTGCTGATACTACCTTTTCCTTTCTTGAAGGATTCCTGAAGCAGTATAGAATAGTGGTTATAAGCATGGATCTTAGCACTAGAATGTTTGGATTCAAATCCTGGCTCTATTATTTCCTAATTGTGTGACCTAAGAAAAGTTAGTTGTTCCTAAATGTGCTTTGGCTTTCCCATCTGTAAAATAGGAATAATAATAACTGTCCCTGTCTCATAAGATTGCTGTTAGTCCAATTCACATCAATCTCTGAAATAAGTCTGTGGCATACAGTATGTTTATTAGACTGTTCAGGCTGCCGCAACAGAATATCATAGACTAGGAGACTTAAACAACAGAAATTTATTTTCTCATAGTTCTGGAGACTAGAAATCTAAGATTAAGGCTCCAGGTTTTGGTGAAGGCTTTCTTCCTGGCTTGTAGACATCCACCTTCTCACCATGTCCTCACATGGTCTTTCCCTGGTGTGTGTACATGGGAAGAGCGCGATCTGTTGTTTTTTTCTCTTCTTGTCAGAGGCCCCACACTTATGTAATTTAACCTTATTGAAATTAGGGTTCCACACTTACCACCTCATTTAACCTTAATTAGGCTTAACTCCCAATTAGGCTCTATCTCCAAATATATATTGGGTGTTAGAGCTTCAACATGTAAATTTGTGACAGACACAATTCAGTCTACAGCAGAATAAACTATGTAAATACTATAGATGTTTTACTATTAATGTGTATATAACTATTGCTCTAAAGGAAAATAGAGTCTTATTCAACAAACCAAATTTCAGAATCTAAAGCACATTACTGACCTCATGTCAGATTGGTAAAAGAAGGTAAAACATTTTATTGGAATGTATACTTAATTACTATTCATTGTAAGAATGATCCCTCTGAAATGGAGGACCACTGGGAAAATCCTGCTTCTATACCCATTTAACCCAGAAGGAAAGGGCTTCTTTTGTAAAACCTCCCTTTCCAACACTGTAACTTCCTTTAACTTTTATGATCTCACAAATAACTCTCAGTGTGTCCAGTAAACCAATTTAAGTGCTCCTAATGGCCAGCTAGCAAGAACTCTCCTGACAATAATCTGGACCTACCAGGACCCATCATCACTTACCAACCTAACCAAACAGTGATCTACAAGTTTACATTTGAAGAAGTCTGACCAAATTACCAAAAATTAAAACTGCCTTTCATTTTTTAAAGATCCTATTATTTTTTTAAAAAAACACATTAAGTCAAAACTTCTCCATTAGGATTTAACAAAATTACATTCAGTTAAGAAACATCCCTTTTGCTCACTTAAAAGATCTGTATTGACTTCTAAGGAATGAAATTTTTAGTTACATGAAAGCTCATTTATCTTCTGAATTTAAATTCAGCAATCTTTCCTTACATAATTATTGCAATGATTATATGAAATAATGTGTGACTTACCTACTATCTTGCCTAGAACCAGTATCTATTTGATAAATGTTAATACATTAAATGTTCTGAGAAAGAAGGTTTTAAAAAAAAACAAGCAGAGGCCCTACCCAGTTTGGCTCAGTGGATAGAGCGTCGGCCTGTGGACTGAAGGGTCCCGGGTTCGAATCCAGTCAAGGGCGCATGCCGGGATTGCAGGCTCGATCCCCAGTGGGGGGTGTGCAGGAGGCAGCCAATCGATGATTCTCTCTCATTATTAATTGTTTTTATATCTCCCTTCCTTTCTGAAATCAATAAAGAAGAGAAGAGAAGAGAAGAGAAAAAAAAGAAAAGAAAAGAAAAGAAAAAGGAAAAGAAAAGAAAAGAAAAAGGAAAAGAAAAGAAAAGGAAAAGGAAAAGAAAAGAAAAAAACCAACAAGCAGAAGCATTTGGTAGAGCATCATCCTGATACACTAAGGTTTCCGGTTTGATTCCAGTCAAGACACATACAAGAATCAACCAATGAATGCATAAATAAGTGGAACAACAAATCGATGTTTCTCTTTCTTTCTCCCTTCCTCTCTAAAATTTTAATTTAGAAAATTAATATCCAACTCTTGTTTTCAGTACACTTTTATACTCCAACCACTGAGTTTAATTTAACGGGATATTTACTTGAAGAGAGGATATTTATTTATTTCAACAAGGGTGGTCTTTATTAGGAGGCTGCTGAGGGGCAGGGGGCTGAGGGACAGGATGGGGTGGCCAGGCCCAGGCCCAGCTGCAGGCTTCAGCGACCTCTTAGAGCTGGGAGCAAGGTCCAGCAAGCCCAGGCGACTCCCCCAGGTCAGGGTGTGCAGCAACTCAGACCTGGTCAGGCCACTGGGAAGTAGTGGGGGAGCCGCCGCAGGTAGATGTCTTCGTCCTTCTCCAGAAACACACAGATGATCAGCCGGTCCACCTTGTCCTTGTGCTGCTCCAGCCACTCGCGCAGAGTGACCAGCACCACCTCTGCAGCTGCCTCGTTGGGGTAGCCAAACACTCCGGTGGAGATGCAGGGGAGTGCGGCGGAGCGGAGCTGGTGCTCCAGCAGCAAGGCGAGGCTGCTCAGGTAGCAGCTGCGGAGCTTGGCAGCCTGGCTGGCGCTGGGCGCTCCGCGGACGATGGGCCCCACCGTGTGGATGACATACTTAGCCGGCAGCCTATAGCCGCTGGTGATCTTGGCCTTCCCAGTCTCGCAGTGCTGCAGGGTCCGGCACTCCGCGGTGAGGAGGGGCCCGGCGGCCCGGTGAATGCAGCCGTCCACACCGCCGCCTCCCAGCAGGGAGTTGTTGGCGGCGTTGATAATGGCGTCCACCTCCAGCTTGGTGATATCACCTCGGAACAGGGAGATCTTCTCATTGAGATGCTTGTCCTTTTTGTACTTGGGCTCCTCCACCTTCGGGGTTAACCCTTTCGCCGTCTCCTTCCAGGTCGGGATCTTCTTCAGCCTGACGAAGTCCCGGCAGAAGTAATGTTCCTCCCGCTGCCTGTCACTCAGGCCCTTCAGAAAGGATTTTGCCTCCTTCCAGTTGGTGCAGGTGTTCGGGTCCACTTTCGCCGCCAAGGCCAGGGGGGCCCTGGTGCACACCCCAGCTCTCCGCCCCACCGCCAGCGCCTCCCAAGCCCCAACTCCCACTGGGGTCCGCGTGCGGGGCCCGTTGGCATCAGGGGACGCCGGACGACCGCATGCACTGCTGCGGGTCCACTTGGCACAGGCTGAGGTGCCTGGCCAGGGGCGTGGGGCACTAAGCAGCTGTCCCGCCAAACACAGCTGTGCCAGGGGGCCAGGGACTCGGCTCTGCAGAGACATGAGCGGTCAGCCGGGAGTGGGTCCCGCCCACTTGGAGTTCCGGTACCAGGTGGCGCATGCCAGCCCGCAGGGGATCTAATTTTAATTAACCATTAAATATAATGGATTTTACTGCACTAATGTCTCACATTGTGGCATCCACACAGCAATGGGAACTTTTCCATCTGTAACCTCTGCTGAGGAAATATACTTATTTCATTAAGTGATCTCTAAATTAAATGTCATATAATGAGATCTCTGACATTTTGTTATAATTTTAAATAATACTATAAATATTTTTAAAAATTTTTCCATTATTCCTCCATCCCAACATCTTTCAAACCCAGGAAAAATTAACTTTCCAGTCATTTTCTTTTTTTTACAGAAAGCATCCAAGCAAAAAAAAACAAATTTTAAGAGAATTATAGCATTAGAAAAATTCTTCCATAGTTTTACAAAGAAATATGCTGCTATTTGAAGTACTGTAGTGATTTGTTACAACTAGTAGAGACAACTACATTGTATATGACTAGTTTATGTGCCTTGTTACCCCAATAGTATTTTCACCTATTTTTATTTAAAAGATATCCCTCACAACAAGAAAGATTTAAGATAGTGGAAAGAAGTGAAGATTCTAAAAACAGTTTTTATAATTCTCAAACTTATCATTGGACTAAGTAAAAGATGTTAAGTTAGTTAAGTAAGTTAACTTTGAACTGAGAAGTTTAACAAGTGGGCTGAACTCAAGAAAGGCACAACGTTAAAGTCAACACAGCTCTTCCCCAGACTTCCATCCAAATTCACATTGTTAATTTTTTCTTTGTAATTGTGAATGTATAAAATAACCCACTCAATTTACCAGGTAGATCGCCTTGGGCATGTTAATTTTTTTATGTGTAGGCATCCCTCATTTTATTGCGCTCTGTATTACTGTGCTTCACAGATACTGTGTGTTCTTTACAAATTGAAGGTTTGTGGCAACCCTCTGCCGAGCAAGTCTATCAGCCCCAATTTTTCCAACAGCACTTGCTCACTTCACATTTTTATTATTCTCACAATATTTCTAACTTTTTCATTATTGTGATGGTGATCAGTGGTTTTTAATGTTACTTTTATAATTATTTTGTGGTGCCCATATAAGATGCAAAACTTAATAAATGCTGTATATGTTCTGACTGTTCCACCAACCAGCTGTCCCCCGTCTCTCTCTCTCTCCCTCGGGCCTTCCTATTCCCTGAGACACAACAATTTAAAATTATACTAATTAATAAACCTACAATGGCCTCTAACTATTCAAATAAAAGGAAGAGTCGCAAGTCTCAATTTAAATTAAAAGCTAGAAATGATGAAGCTTACAGAGGAAGGCATGTTGAAAGCCAAGGTAGGCTGAAAGCTAGACCTTTTGCACCAGTCAGCCAAGCTGTGAATGAAAATAAAAAGTTCTTGAAGGAGATAAAAAGTGCTATTCCAGTGAATACACAAATATTAAAAAAGGAAAACAGCCTTACTGCTGATATAAAGAAAGATTTAGTGGTCGACAGATCAAACCACATATCTGTGTATTCCAAGGCAACCATAACCAATCTTGACTGAAACTTGAGAAAAAATACATGTTGCTTCAAATTATAATTCCATTCCATAGAAATACTCAGGGTTTAGAAAGAATTCAAAAAGTTAAGTCTTGTTTTAAAAATGGACATAGAAAATGGAAATAGTAATCAGAAAAAGTAAACTTACCAAATATATTAGTAGAGTGTCCTTTCTTTGCAATAGGTCTGAGTTCATTATGTCCCCATCCATATATCCTATAATTATCCCAGGCATGTTTCATCATCTGAGAAAATAAAAATTATAAACCATCAATTTACATTATTCACACTGTTATCTTTGTAATTTATGTAATTTAAGGGTTCCATTCCTATATCCTTACATATTCTTCTATATCTCCTACATTAATCAGCCTTACTCATAATATGTTATTCTATTAACATTTGTATCAGTGTTAAGTACACATTATAATGTTTAATCTCAGGGTCTATGCAACACAAGGAAAAATTGAGTGTAACAGACAAGTCCTTTTATATTTAGAAGGAAGGTGTCTGTTTCATATCCTTTGCTTTTAGGAAATGCCAATCCTTTTGGGAATTGCTCTCTTCCCCCACTGTGATTATGATAGAGCTGTCAATCAAGAGGCTCTGATTCCACAACCAATTAACACAGCCTGACTAGACCAAAGATTAGCACTCTTTCTTTAAAGTAAGTATTTTAGGCTTTGCAGTCCATACAGTTTCTATACCAACTACTTAATTATGCTGTCGTAGCACAAAAGCAGCACTTGAAAACACATAAACAATGAGCATGACTGTTCCAATTAAACTATACTTTTAAAAAATAAAGGCAGAATTTGGCCCACAGGTTGTGGTTTACCTACTTCTGACCTAGACAAAGTGATTGTATATATGTGATTCAAGTAGGGATATTCATGTCCTTTTATACATATTATTATAGATGATAGGAGACAGAAGGCCTCTCTCATTTTGCAATCTCAAACTCCAAGCAATATGTAACCCTAGAGCTGATGAAGGCTAACTCTCTCCCAAAATGGAGAAACTAAATAATGAGAGAAAGAGACAGATACATATTATTGACAGTAACATCTATAGACTTGGATTCAGCAAAGCTTGAAGCCCTCAGCTACGCTAATAAATATTTTTATATCAAGAAGGTTGAACTAAGTTTCTTACAACTCACAAGTCTAAGCAATACAATAGCAAAGTATTTATATATCAATTGAATTATTTAATAGATTGTAGTGTATCAAAAATCTGTTCATTTAAAGTACACTATTCATGAAAACATTTCTCAACTTGCTTTTTGCAGTCAGCCTTACTCTTCACCAAAAGTAGACAAGGACATTACAAGGGAACTAAAAACCAACATAAAACACAAATGCAAAACTACTGAACTAAAAATTAGCAATATATGAGGACATAATGACCAAATGCAGTTTAACTCAAAAATATAAGACTAGTTTAACATTCAAACACCAATCAATATAATTCACTATGTTAACAGAATAAAAAGAAAACCATCCTCCAATAATCTTTATAGATGTAGACAAAGCATGTGACATAATTAAACACCCACTCATGATAAAGCCTGTCAATGAGCTATAACTACAAGGAAACATCCTCAATGTAATAAAGGGCATTGTCAAAAAAAACTATTTCTAACAACATATTTAATGGTAAAAGACCAAATGCTTAACCCCTAAAATTGAGAAAAAAATCAAGTATGTCCACTCTCACTACTTCTTTTCAAAAATGTACTAGCAGTCCTAGAGAGTGCAGTAAGAGAAGAAAAAGAATTAAAGACATAAAAAGGTAAAAGTTTCTCTAGTCACAAAGGACATGACTCTGTACAAGGAAAATTCTAAGCAATCTTTTAAAAAGTCACTAGAATTAAATGACTTCAGGAAAATAACAGGATAAAAGTTTAGCAAACTAAAATAAAAGATATTCCTATATGCTAGTAATGAACAACAGAAATAGAAATTTAACTATATAATAAGAACTACAAAATACTGAGAAAAATTAAAGAAAACCTAAAAAAGTGGAAAGATATGGAAGACTATAGTTAAGATGACAATTTTTCCAAGTTCATTTACAGATCAATAAAATCCCAATCAAAATCCAGCAACCTTTTATTTTCACAGAAAAGTTAATTATAGAAAGGCAAAGGACCTAGAATGGCCAAAACAATTTATATAAAGAATAAAATTGGAGGACTTATCTGATTTAAAAACTTACTATAAATCAATCAACACAGTGTCATATTGGCATTAAGAATAAGTATGTAGATTAATGAAATAGATATGAGTCCAGAAAGAGACTCAACACCTACTGATTTTGTCAACTGATTTTGAACAAAAGCATCAAGATAATTCAATCAGAAAAGGATAATCCTTCCAACAACTGGAACAACTAGAAAGCCCTATGTGAAAAAAATAATGCAAGACCTTTACTTCTCATAAAAAAAAAATTAACTCACAGTATAACAACAGATTGAAATGTGAAAACTAAAACTAAAGCATGTGCCCACACAAGACTTGCACACAAATGTTCATAGCAACTTTATTCATAACAGCCAAAAACTGAAACAAATGTTGAGCAAATGTTCAACAGGTGAATGAATAGAACCATGGTATACCCATAAAAAGGAATACCACTAAGAAAAAATTACCTTTGGTGCATCTGCACAGATAAATCTCAAAAACATTATGCTGAGCAAAAGCCCAGCAACAAAATATCACAGACTTTATTATTACATTTGACTGAAACTCTAGAAAAGGCAAATCTAATCTATAATTACTAAAAGCAGATCAGTGGTTGCCAGGGACAAAGGAATCAGGTGGACTGACCTGAGAGGACAAAACTGTTTTAAGATTACAGACATAGTCACATCTTGATTGTAATTACTGTTACACAGGTGTATCCACCTGTCAAAACCTATCAAACTATATACTCTTAAAATACGTATATTTTGTTGTATATAAATTGATTCAATAAAGTTGAATTTTTTAGAAAATCTAATAAGCTGCTCCATACATAATTACCACTCTCCTGAGACAATTACTCAAACTTTCACCTCTTTTTCTATTTACCTCTATATTGCTAAATATAGGTTACTAGAGGCCCAGTGCACAAAATTTGTGCACTTGGGGCAGGGAGAGGGGTCCCTCAGCCTGGCCTGCGCCCTCTTCCAGTCCAGGAGCCCTTGGGAGAGGTCCAACTGATGGCTTAGCGCTGCCTCCCCCGACCGCTGCTGCGCTCACCAGCCATCAGCCGGGCTTCTGGCTGAGTGGTGCTCCCCTGTGGGAGTGCACTGACCACCAGGGGGCAGCTCCTGCATTGAGCATCTGCCCCCTGGTGGTCAGTATGCATCATAGCGACCGGTCATTCCACCATTCGGTCGATTTTCATATTAGCCTTTTATTATATAGGATATAGGATAGTGCTATTTCTTGATTTTTTTTGTTTTAGATATTTAGTATCTTCTCCTATAGTTAAAATAATTTAGCTCTCTTATGCCTCTATCAACTCATCTCCACATATACTTGTCCCCCATATATTTCCCTGACCCACATTTTCCCAATAAGTTGACATATTTATCTTACAACTAGAGGCCCGGTGTACAAAATTCATGCATGGGTAGGGTCCCTAGGCCTGGCCAGCAATCAGGGCCAATCAGGTTCCCCACCTCCCCCTTCCCTTGCCACCCACACACCGCCACCGCACTGTTCCCCGCTTCCCGGCCTCCCCGCCTCCTCCTTCCCTCACTCCCTCAGCGCCCCGCCGCCACCGCTGGTCGCCCACCATGTTCCGCACTGACCCCTGATGGTCAGCACACGTCATAGCGAGCGATAGAACTCCCGGTCGAACTCCCGAGGGGACAATTTGCATATTAACTTTTTATTACATAGGATTATTACATTACTTTGTTCAACTTTTGTTTTCCCTGCTGTTAGCTACTGGTCTGAGGGTTTGGTGGTTCTTTGTTTGATTAGTTTTTAATGTAATAATTATGATTTACCTCTAAAATTTGTGAGGTTTACAACTTGTCTCAATACAATTAAACACATCAGATAAACTGTCAGTTCCACTTTATTCTGTGACATATCCTTCCTGAAGCTCTATCCTCCTACTCTAATCTGGACTTATGTTCTCTCCACCTGAAGTGCAGCCATCATCCTGCTGATTCCCTTACTCATTCCTAGGAATGCTTCTTTATTCTCTCTAGTGATAGATACCCTGTATTCAAAACCCTTCTCTTCCTATTTTTGAGCTTAAGTATATTTTATAGCAATCTGAGAAAATGCCTAAATATGGGATGGATACCTGGCAGGTCCTTTCAATCTGGCAACCCACTTCCTTTAGATTTGGCTAATTTTCTTGAATTGTTTCTCTAACTTCTTCCCATTATTCCTATTCTCTTCCTACCATACCTATCTAATCACTTGTCAGATGTTCCATATTGATCTTTTTTATTCAATTTTCTCAATTTTTTTGTCTTACTGAGATTTGCTCAATTTTAACTTCCAACTCTTTTATTGCATTTTTAAATTCTATCATATTTTTAATTTCTAAGACCATTTTCTTACTTTATATAAAATGTTCCTTTTTATAACTTACTGTTCTTATTTCATGAATTAAATTTTCTGTCACTCCAATGGTGTTATTTTTTAACATACTTTTTTCTGCTCCTTGTATTGTTTCTGTATCCTCTGAATTTTTCTTCCATCTGTTTCTCATGTAAGAAAATTTTGGTAAATATCCAATGATCTTTGATTTGCTCTCCACGTAAGAGTGAAGTGAAGCACTTACAAGACAAAGACTGTCAGTGAATGAGTAACACTAGTTGCCTGAGCCTCATCTTAGAGAGATCAGGTGAAGCCCAGGGGTGTTTGAGGAACAGAGTAGGTCTTTTCTCTTGGGCCAGTCTCCCTGGAGAGAAATCCTCCATTCTCCAGCTTACTGAATATAAACCTGGCTTCCAGAATTCTGAGAACTGAGCAGGAGAAAGTGATCACAATATTCAGATTCAGTTTTCACTTAATTCCCTCTACCCCCACCACTCTCTTCATTTTTCAGAATGACCTCTATGCTTTTACACAGCCATACCTGGTATTCCCCAAATCCAGATCTTCTCCAATTAATCCCTTCATAAGGTTAACTTTGGTCTTTTGTTGGGAAAAGGACAGTAGCTAGAATGCATAGTCTAGGGAATTACGGATCTAGAGGTTAAATGCTCCTTTTAAAACTTTCAAATAATCCTTTCCCAGCTCTATTTTTAACTCCTGCCTTCAAAAGTAAATAGTGTCTAATTCTTGAAATGTTCTCTCATTCTTGACACTTTAAGGTATTCTGCTGTTCACATCACCTTGCTTATTTAGCTTCTTCCCCTGCAAGCTTGTGTTTCAACTTTCTCTGCTTGTTAAGTCAGTAACCATAATGTTTAACAGAAACCTACACAGGGGTTAATATGTTTTATGCTGATTTACAAGAACACTGGATAATATGGTGTTCTTAATCTAAAGCATCGGTTCCCAGCCTGTGGGTCGCGACCATCGGAAAACACATATAGCATATCAGATATTTACATTACGATTCATAACAGTAGCAAAATTACAGTTATGAAGTAGCAACGAAAATAATTTCATGGTTGGGGGTCACCACAACATGAGGAACTGTATTAAAGGGTCGCGGCATTAGGAAAGTTGAGAACCACTGAAAAGGGTTAATTCAGCAGGTCTGGGTGGTCCAAACCCAGCACATCCCAAAGAAAGGTTTGGCCAGTGGTAGGCTCCTAGAAAATAACCTCTAACCCTTTATTACCCTGCCTGTTAAGAGTAACTGCTTACCTGAAGCCTTGGGCTGTGTCAGAGTTTATGTTAACAATGTGATTTATGGTAGGGGCCTTGGGCCACATGGTATTAGCCTGACCTCTGGAGGAGTTGGAGAACTAAGCTCAGCCAAGCCTACATAACAAACCTCCAATAAAAGCCCTGGACACCAAGGCTCAGGTGAACTTCCCTGGTTGGCAACACTTCATGCACACTGCCACACATCACTGCTGGGAGAACCAGGCACTGTCTATATCACTCCAGCGGGTCTCTCCTGGACTCTGTCCTATGTGCCTTTTCTATTACTAACTTTAGTTTTATTGTAATAAATTGAAACAATAAATACAACAGCTTTGCTGAATCCTGTGCGTACTTCTAGCAAATCAATGAGCCTTTGGGTGGTCTTAACATACAGCTATCTATCTGAATTATTATGCACATGAGAAAGTATTTCAATAAAATCTAATGGCATCTAAAAAAGCAGGTCACCCATCTTACAAAAACAACAACTACCTATCAATGTCTCCCCAACACTGTCCAAAAAAAGTGCCTTAACAGTCTGGGCATAAAACAAAACATCAAAGGTGAGGTAAAATCAGAGTAAAGTTCTATTTTGATTCCATCGAGGTCGTCTTGTAATAATTCATAAGGTCAAGCTTAAAGTACCTGCTAAATCATTCATATTCATTACTAGAATATATCCATATAGATATTTGAATATTTGAATTAAATTTATTATCTTATTTTATGATAAACAATATCTTTCGAATATTGTTGTGCAATTACACCCAGACAAAATCTACATAGGCAATACAACTGCAAACTCCACCCAAAATTAGCTGGAGTTTTAATTTACAAAGTTCAACTGAAATATTCACTAAATTACACCCCCACGCACACTATGGCATTCATTCTCTTTATCTCCAAGTCATTCCTAAAATAACAAACTGAAAGACTTCTGTGACTAAATAAATATAAAGAATTCTGAGATCAATCCCTCCCCATTCTTCAGTCCATTGAGACTCTTTGGAAGGAATGTGTTCTTAATCTGCTCTATAGTTACAGGGTTTCATGGCACGTTCCCTAAAAGATGACAGATATGCCCAGCGGGCATGGCTCAGTGGCTGAGCGTCAACCTGAACCAGGAGGTCACCGATCAATTCTAGTCGGGGTACATGCTTGGGTTGCCAGTTCAATCACTGGTGTGGGGCGTGTAGGAGGCAGCTGATCAATGATTCTCTCTCATCACTGATGTTTCTATCTCTTTCTCCCTCTCCCTTCCTCTCTGAAATCAATAAAAATGTAATTTTAAAAAAGATGACAGTTATAAAGCTAACTCTTCAGAAGCATGTTTATGAGGAGATATGCATAGTATCCAGCAGAGTCCCTTATAACTTAACACTAAAGAAATTTCTTATTCAATGATAACTTATTTATAAATCTACTCTACATTATTTATAAAATGCTGACTATCAAAAGATCTCTGAACACAGGGAGAATGATGTAACCATCCAAACAACATTATAGCAAAATTTTAAGTGACCAATATGTATGACACATATTAAGAGAGAGAGTTCTAGCCCTTACTGTCAACTTGGAAAATGAACTACAACTATGACCCAAAAACAAACAAGACCAAAGTAAAACAGCATAAATGGTGTGCATATGTGTGTGTGTGTCTCCAGTCAAATATATATCTATAACCACTTCATATCATAAATCTCAGCTTATTATTACCTCTTTAATTTTTTCCCTTTTCTTTCTTATGTCATCATCTTCTGGATCTCCACCATTTATTCCTGAAAGGTTTGGTATAGGGACTGGTGGTAGTGGTTTTTTCTCTTTAATCTTCATTTCTTGGACTACCTTATTTTTCTCTGTCTGAATTTCTGCTCGTATTTCCTCTCTCGACTTTTTTAATTTTTCTTTTGCTTCTTCCAGGGCCTTCTCATGATCGGCTCGAATTTTATTCCTCAAACGTTCCTCTTCTTCCCTGTAAGAGGAGAAAAAAGACTGGTTAGAATGACCCTTAAAACCTCCAAGCTTTAAACATGAAACTTAAAGTTTCCTCCACCAAACCCAGATAGTTGATTCCTACTCCTACCATTGAAAGACAGCAATGATCTGTGAGAGACTCATATTTATCTGCCCAAAGAACAGGATAAATATAACTTGGCATGAGCTCTGGATGCCAAAGAGCTAACACTTTACACAATGGAGGAAGAGGGAACCTAGAAAGAAAGTTACAATTTCAGGGCCAATGAAAACAGAGGAAACAGCAATCAGTAACTTATAAGTAGACACATGAAAAAAAAAGGAAAAAAGAAGGGAGGGGAAGAGGGAGAAAGGACAAGACACATACCAGTGAAAAACTTGCGGAGAGAGAGAAAATTAAAAATAGAATTAAGAACTCAGTATCAAGATGGACAAAAATATAAACAGGGTGAAGGAAAGAGATAAGCAGAAAAATAAGAGGATGGAAATTCTTTCATTTAGTTATATAGTACATCATATTCTTCTACAACTTTTGCATTTTGGAAATAACATAGAGCTTACAGCACAAAGGTTCCCAACTAATGTGGGCATGACTACTTAAAAGTCTCTTGAGACCTTATTAAAAATACAGATTCCAATTCAGCAGGTCCGTGTGACACCCATGAATTTATATTATTAAGGAGAGCAGTAACTGGCCCTTTTTAAACCACTGCACAGAAAGTGCTAAAATGTACAGTCTAGGACAGGGGTGGGCAACCTTTTTGTGAGTGCGTGCCAAAACCAGCAAAATCTCTGACTCAAAATTCTTCTGCGTGCCAACCCTAATTTTTTGAGAACATGTTACGCCTACTTGATATCTCTTAAGGTGTACGTATGTGAAGAACCTTGAAGAAATAATAAAATTCATTCGAGCAACAAAAACAGTATATGATGATGAAAAATACATTTATTTTTTAATGTATACATGTTATGTAAAATTATTTATTTATCTAAGATGCACCTACACTGAATTTATCTGAAAAATAAAAAAGTCGATATTAAGAAAAAAAATTGTAAATGGAAGATTATAAGAGAGGGTTTCACCTGCCAGCAAAAGTTACTAGCGTACCATATTTGGCATGCGTGCCAGGGGTTGCCCACCCCTGATCTAGAAATCTACATTTCTAAATAGCACAGCACAAGTCAGAACTTCATCACTGTAATACAACTTAGGTTCTTTGCAGTTTACTTTACATTTCTTAAGATGTTAATATGTAATCTCCTATCTAACAGAAATTCACCAGTATATTGGTATTAGAATCCCTTCTCTTCCTACAGAAGTCAAATGGTTCTGGGTACTTTATCTTTCTATTGTCCAACAGCAAGGCAAGGAAGGCCCTGTGATCTACACCTTTGAAATCAGATGCTCTGGCTGAAACTACAGATCTGGAGTAAGTGGCATGAAGGAACAATAACTCAATTTTAGAAGTCTCAATCATAGAAGTATGTGCTCCATGTGAGTGACATAGGTGCTTATGTAGGTGGGTTCTGACTTACGGCGAAAATCACGTTATGTTGCACCGTAGGAACGGATCTCCGACGTAACCCAAGGACCTACTGTACTTTATAAATAAACTTAACAAACATAACCATATAGCTATACAGAAATAGTTTTAGATACATAAATACATAGAATTGTGCCAGATCTCAATTTAGCACAATGATTAGCACATTTTTTTCAGATGCCAGGGTCTAGTTCCTTATGGAAAAAAAGCTGCGGGAGCATTGCCCCTTATATCCAGATAGCCTAGTCCACATGCCAGAAACACATAAGTTAATGGCACAAATGCTTATTAGGGGGGAAAAAAGGAGGAAAGATAAAACAATAACTTATCTGAACTTTTGAAAAATGCCAATGACCAGAGCCTCATCTAGGTGAAAAGAACCCCTAGAATCTGACTCCAAAGATGATAATATCTGCTTTAAGAATGATATTGAGATTTGAATCTAAGATTTAAATGTTTCAGTCATGTCTGAGTCAAAATTAATCATCTTCATTATTCTCCAATAATCCCCAATACTTAGTATAATGCTTAGTACATAATAACTACTCCAAACATTTGCTGAATAAATATGACTAATATTTTTTTAAATATATTTTATTGATTTTTTACAGAGAGGAAGGGAGAGGGACAGAGAGTTAGAAACATCGATGAGAGAGAAACATCGATCAGCTGCCTGCTGCACACTCCCCACTGGGTATGTGCCCGCAACCAAGGTACATGCCCTTGACCGGAATCGAACCCAGGGCCCTTGAGTCCACAGGCCGATGCTCTATCCACTGAGCCAAACCGGTTAGGGCTATGACTAATATTTTTAAATGATAACAGCAATATCACTAAGGAGACATCAAGAGATCTGCATAAGTAACAGAGGTTGATTTTATAAACAGGTAAATGTCAAAAAATATAAAAAGAAAACAGCATGCACATTATTCTTTGTAGTCTCTAGATTACTTCATATCCTTTTTAAAAAAAAAACTATATAACTTGTCTCTAAAGTTCTTGTTAAGATATGAAGAATAAAAGAACACTGTCAAAGACATCTCTCAATATTAACGCTAGGAAATTACACTCTTAAATCAAAGAAAATTTCACAAGGTCTGAGGCCTGAATTACTAAAGGACTCTTGTTTTTCACAAAATCTATCCTACTATCCTATAGTCTTAGATAAATTAAGAGATGTAATTGTTAACCAGGCTCAAAAGTGACACCTGGAAATACTTCTGTAAATATACTTATTACCTTCAGGCTAGTATATAAAATGTTCAATAAAGTTTACTTTTAAACTCATGAAAAACAAGAATGTATATACCATTTCATTCATTTACTTTTTAAGCTGGTACAGATTTCATTATATAAATAATCAAATACAGTCTTCTCCCCTTATCCACAGGAGATACATTCCAAGACCCCCAGCGGGTGCCTAAAACCATGAATAGTGCCAAATCCTATATACATTGTTTTCCCCTATACACACATACTTTTTCACTTAAAGAAAGCATGTTATGGCTTTTCTTTGGCACAACCGAATTGTCAGTATCACTACTCTTTTGCTTTGGGGCTATTATTATGTAAAACAAGAGTGACTTGAACACAAACATTGCAATACCAGGACAGTGGATCTGATAACTGAGAGGGCTACTGAGTGACTACAGGTAGTGTATACAGTGTGGACTCACTGGACAAAGGGATGATTCACTTTCCAGGAGGGACAGAGCAGGATGGAATGGGATTTCATCATGCTACTCAGAAGACACACAATTTAAAACTTATGAATTATTTATTTCTGAAATTTCCCATTTAATATTTTCTGACCATGGGTGACTTCAGGTAACTGAAACCACAAAAAGCAGAACCATGGACGGGGGGTGGGTAGTAGATGACTACTGTAATAAATAAATAAATAAATTCTAGCCATTTATAAAATGATTTTTTAAATCTTAATTTTTTTCAAATTCACATAGAGCAAAGGCAAAATAAAATAAATACAAAAGAGTACAGAAGTTGAAAATGATGGCAAAAGTTCCAAATTAATTTAATTACAAAATAATGGCATGAAACAATTTTAGAAGTAACTACTCCATAAGGTTCAGCCAAAAGTCAAAGAACCAGCAAGCAAATAATAAGTTAACAAGATTGAGAAAAGGAAAAACCAGCTCTCATTACAACAGTGCATTTTCCCAAGTATTTAACTCAGGCTCACGTTTGAACCTACGCTTTCTCAAAAACTTTATGCTTGATAAAAAGTTAAAATAACATCAGCCGAAAACAACTCAAGCATATGATTCTTATCACACACTGAAAAATTATTGTAAGAAAAGAAGGGAGAAAAATGTAGGTTTGAGAAAAGTAAATACTTTCTCAAACTCTTTTTTTGATACAAATTACATAAATGATTTAAGGAGATTGTACCTAAAGCTCCCATTTTATCCCAATTTGGCCAAACTCTCCCAAGAGGTCACTTCAGATTTGGTTATTTGAAAGAACGTGAACCCTTTAATGGATCACCTTCTAATAGTTACTTGACACATTCCACCTCTCAACTAAATATATATAAGGGTAAAATTAAATTTTAAAACATAAACCAGATCTTGTCTACATGACTCTCAAAGTGAAACGACAAGATTCAATGGCATCTTTAACTTAACTGATGCCACATAGAGTCCCCAAAGGCATCCCCTGAAAATAACAACAACCAGGGCATTTCTGCATGTTAAGAAATGAAGCCGGGCCAACGTGGCCCAGGAGTTGAGTGTGGACCTATGAACCAGGAGATCACAGTCCGATTTCCCGATTTCCCGATTTCCCGTCAGGGCACATGCTGGGGTTGCGGCTGGAACCTCAGGAGGAGGCAACCCGATCAATGATTCTATCTCATCATGGATGTTTCTCTCTCCCTCTCCCTTCTTTCAAATCAATATATATACAATTATATATATAATGTATATATGTATATATGTGTGTGTATATGTATATAAGTGTGTGTGTATGTATATGTATGTATATGTGTGTGTGTGTGTGTGTATGTATGTATATATATATATATATATATATATATATATAGACAGACAGGTATATTCTGCCCGTCTTTGTCTTCCTAAAAAGCTAAGATTCACTACCAAGCTTTAATTACAAAGTCAGAGAACGAGAGCCCTTTAGGAGAGGACAAACCCGTAGAAGCTGTCAGGATTCAATCAATACATCTATTTCACCGGGTGGCACAATGACCGAATGCAACACATTCTTAATAAATGAAGGCACAACCTAGGTCACTATTTCTTTAGGTTACACCTCTGGACACAAATGCTTCTCCTGTACAAATCGAAGGAGCTGGACACTAAATGGGGCTCCAGGAGCCCTTTCAGCCTATGGTTCTACTAAACCAGTTTTGAAATAACAAGTCTCACAACTCGGGGAAAATTACATTTTACTGAAAAAAAGGCGGCGGAGAAAAAAAAAAACACCAACAAACCACAAACGACAGATCTGATGCAATAAATCATACCTTGCTCTGCCCAATGTCACCACCACAACTTGTGAAAGGAACCAACCTGTGTCGATGCTCATCGGGCCCGTGAATCAGGAAGCCTCCGGGGTTCTTCGCCCCTTTGTGGGCATCGACGTGCGGAATCAGCACATCTTCCAAACCCAGATCAAAGCGTTTGTGTTTCGAAGAGTCTGGAAGGAAGAAGAATGCCCCAAAACACAGGGTGATGAAGGCACTGAGGATGAGCAGGAGGATAAACTTCTCGGAAAGTCTCAAGGTGGCCCGGTGGTGCGGGAAGGAGGGCGGCCCCAGGTTCAGGGGCGGGATCCTCCGGCCGGACAGGGGCAGCAGGGCGGGGGCGGTCATCGTTCACGCTCTCGCACGAGATGTGGTATCCAGGCCTCCTCTCCCGGCAAATGCGCGACACATGGGACCCCCCTCCGAGCCCGGGCAGCGACGGGGAAACGCAGCTGCTCTCCTCGGCCAGGACCGCGGTGCTTCCTCCACAGGGCGCCTCCCCGCGCGGGCCCCGGACACTCAGACACACGTGTGGCCCCGCGACCGGCGGCTCACGCCCGCTGACAGCGCCTTCGCCTGGGCGTGCGGGGCTCTCGCCAGCCTCCTCCTCATGCCCGGGGGTGGGCCAGGCGGGCAGCGCCGCCGCGAGGATGCCCGGCGTCTGCTTCCATGCGGGCGCCCCGGGGTGCTCCGAGGGGGGTCTCGCGCCCTCTCCGAAGGCCGCCCGGACCGATCCGCGGAGTCAGTCAGGGAAGGTTCCCTTCGCCGCCTCGGAGGCTCGGGTCCCGCGGTCTCTCACCCTCGGCGGCGGGAAAACCAGGGTCTCCTCGGAAAGTCGGCCGACAGGGAGGGAGGTCTCCCACCGCGCCGGGCGGACCGGCAGCTGGTCTTCGGACGCCCGCGCCGTCCGACACGGCCCCCGGGTCCGGGGGAAGGGTTCGACACTTGCCCCACCTGGACGGTCTGGGCCGATAGGGGTATTCCGCGTCCCGAGCCCAAGCGCCCTTCCCGGGCCGGCCGCCGCGTCGCCGCTGTCGCTACCGCGCGGTTTCTGTTCAAGGAGGCGGAACCTTCCTCCCTCCGGCGGCCACTGAGGAGCCCGGGCGTGCGCGCGGGGAGGGAAGCGCGAGTACGGCCCCGCCGGATTCTACTCCTTTCTTCCGCCTCCCGGGCGGGCTAGGTGGAAGTTAACCCGGGGCGCCTGCCCCCCGGAGCGAAGGCGGCGGCTGTCCCCCGGCGGCGCCCAGACGCTCTTAACCGAATCCCCCCGCCGCTTCCTCCGCGGGATGTAGAAGCCGAAGCCGCGGCCCTCCCCGTACCGA